>NC_061113.1:263938415-263979620 GCF_002878395.1 Capsicum annuum
AGTACTCTGGGTACCTGTTAGTAGTGGCTCTAGTACTGACCTTATCAGGTCTTGGGAGGAATTCATTTGTATAGTTGACCTTTTTTCCTCCTTTCGTTTTGATATAATACATATGTTTTCTTCTTAGTTTTCACTTATTATTGTGATTGTTATCATCATACGCGATCTTTTATTTTGTCCCTGCCTATTAGCCCGTTACCTATTTTGTACTCTAGACTATTTGTGTATATTGTGTATATTATATATTTTTTGTCTAGTACTCTAGGTACCGTTTTAGTAGTGGCTCTAGTACTGACCTTATCAGGTCTTGGGAGAGATTCATTGTAAGTTGGTCCTTTTTCCTCGTCTCATTTTAATATATATATATATATATATATATATATATATATATATATATATATATATATGCTCCTTTTTTAACGAAAAATAAAAAATATATCAGCTCTAGCTAGAGGTTCATTTTTATTTTTTACGTTCGCTTATTAAGAGCCAAACTGGTTATACTTAGATCAACATCTCAATGTGTATTATTTCACTATATTAATATGAGAAAAATTGTAACTTATCATATTTTTCGAATTTCAAATATCTAATATTTAAATTTAAAATATTAAATTAATCTAATTCAATTTAGCTCCTAAGATTAATCAAATTAACCTTTGTAAACCAAAATATGACAAGTAAATATGAACAACGTGACTAATATCAATTAGAAAGTTTAAAAGTTTGCATCAGTTTTGTTTAACGGAGGAATATAATTAAGTAGCACAAGTAAAATAACTTTATGGGGAAGAATTTTTCCTTTTGGAAAATGTCTAACCATTTTGCTCTTTTTCTTCACCTTTCTAAAATAAGAAGTGGAGTTGCTCAGAGGGTAAGCATCCTTCCTATCGAACTTTACAATTATGGGTTCTAATCACCAAAGGAGCAAAAAGGTGGAAGTTCTTAGGGAGGGGTTAGTTCGAATAATCCTCAAAGGGATCTAATGATGAGAGGTGGACATGATCATGGAGTTGTCCATGATCATTTTCAGCTCCCGTCATTAAATTCATTTGAGATTTCTTCGAACTAACTCTATTCTAGCAGTTTCCATATTTGTTCTCTTTTGATGATTCAACCCGCCACCTTGAAGTTAGACATGTGAAATCCTTGAAAAATCATAAATAAAAAAAGTAGATTTACTAATTTATCCCTTAAGAAACTTTTGTGGAACTAGTTTGGCCCTTGTTTACCCTTTTTTAAAATTAATATGTAAAGAAAAAATGGAAAAAATATAATTAATTTTTCCTTGATTTTGCAAATTGAAAAGTAATTTGGAATCGTCATTTATAGTAACCTAGACATCAATATGGAGTGGAGGAAGTACATTTGGAATATAATTAGTTATTTTTAATATATTTTGAACTAATCAAGGTTCGTGTAATGTAAGACTCCGTAAGTTTGAATTCTGAAAATGAAATTATATATATTATTTTGGTGTAGAATATTTTAACTCGAGTTGGATCTCTTAATAATGACTTGATGAGTATGATCTTAAATGATTGTTATTAAATTATTTTTTGAGTCATATGATAATTAAAGGAGTATTATGTTAATTATGTATACTTCACTAGAATAGTATTAAAAAAATTATTTTTTTGTTGGAATATTAAATATTGATATTCTTTTATGTTTATCCGTCTAATAAAAAGTTTAAGAGGAAATAGAAAGAGGGGCTACAGTACTTACCCACATATCTATTAAACATAAGATATTTGTTTCTTGATATATCACCGCCTCTTTATTTTCTTCCAACTAACCAGTGTAGTGATGATTCCTATTATCTCTACTTGAATCCCTAGAATTCTCAAGACCAAGTAAATTTGGTTACTCTTTAGCTATTATACAAGATACAAAAACCTTTTATTATTCTTACGGTTCAAAATCAAACAAAGACTTAGTGTAGATTGGATGCTTTTCAAGGAACAATTGGACGAGATCAACTTTAGTGTTAGCCAAGGTAAGTTAAGTTTAAGATTAAGCATGGCGATCCTTCCATTTATCACATAGTATTAATGTTGATTCTCCGCCATATTATAGCAAGAGTTAAACGTAACTTTTGTCGAGAAGCATATCAATTAAAGGGTCTTGCGAACTTGTCGCTTCCCTAGTGTTCGATTATTGTCTGTGCGATTCGGGCATAGTTTTGAACAGGTTGTAATAGTTGTTGTACTTGCCATTTGTATAGATTTCATGCCTTAAAGTAACGTATTCTCATTCGTAGGTGTTACAAGGCAAGGCCTAGGGTAAGATCCTTTTATAGTTCGGGTTGGATTCTCGCTCATTATTAACAGATTACTAATGAAGGCTCCTCCTTCCGTTTCTAGTTTTGAGATGAGATTTGTAGCAGGTTTTTAGTAAGAAAATCATTAAGATTGACTACAAAATATAGATTTTGGCTTAGAGTGAAAGGAGGATTGACATGCCCAGATATTAAGGCAAAACTTGAGGTATGTAAAGCCAAAACCTCCCTCGTTGTTAAGGCACAATCTATTGTCACTTGTTTCTGCTAAAAGAGTCAACATTGCCTACTTCAATATGTGAATAGTGTTATTTCCACAATAGATTCGGGTATGTAGAATCTGTATATTGCAACAACAACTTCAGCTCGAGTTCAAGTATGAAAAAGAACACAATGAAGTATAAAATACCCTCAACACAAGATTCAAATGAGCTTTCCAAGAGGTATATTTATTTTTCAGAAAGTAAAGATGAAACAAAAATGATTAAGGCCAAGTTGTCCGAATTCACGGACTTTCCTTAAGGAATAACTCCCCTCACTGTACCCGAGGTTATGGAATATTCCTCCCAGGATAAAATGGCCTTCAATCCGACTATAGCGGTACCTCAAATAGGCGGATTCTTCGAACACACTCACGGTTTGAATGATCACACTTAGAGTATTTTTAAGACAAGAAGAAGTTTTTTTTTTTAATCTGAAAATTTCTATGTCAAAACCTGTGGAGAAAGCAGGTTTTTATAGCCAACATATGCCTCTTCCGAAAAGAGGTAAAGGTTCATTCCAAAGGTTGTACCTTATCTGAAAAACCATGTCCATTCGCCCAAACAATGTGCATGTTCTGAATAGTCATGCCATTTCATATGAAATAGTGTGTTATTTTATGAAGAATCACAACTTTCTGCAGCATCTGTTCGTGAAACAGTGCATCTGTTCGTAAAACAGTGCATCAGTTTTGGAAACATTGCATCTACTGAAGCTATTTGCAACTCTGAAGTTTCTGCAACAGTTCACTGCATGCATATAAATGGAGTCCAAATCACAGAAAATATTTCCTGCGTTTTACACATATTCATATCAGATTTTTGTCAAATAAAATTTGTCCAAAAAATAGATCTCATCGATCGCCAAATCCAAATCCAAATTCGAAGCCGAGCGAGCGACGACGACGACGGCGCGAGGCATCTCTTATTCCTTGCCTCACTTATCCATGTGGAAGTGTGTTTCACAATATAAACACTTTAAAGTTCTCTTCTTCCACTAATGTGGGAGAAAGAGTAAACTTTCCAATTTTGAGTACACTTTTCATTTTTCGTGTAAACTCAATTTTCCTCTTCCACTTGATTTCTCCATTTTCCATTCAACACACATATAGAACCCAACAAATAGAGCCTTCACTTTCTATTTGTTTAGCACACGACTACATGCCTAATATGCCCCCAATATATACATGTTCATTCCATTTGAAATTACTTGTCATCACCCTTCTTGTCTCTATTTGATGAAGTCACAATATTCATGTTTCTCTCGTCAAGCCAAGCATCAATAGAGTTATGCATGATGATATTTGTATTCATTAGAAATTCCTAGAAGTCCCGTGATATATATGTGTCACTTGCTATAGAATAAATGGTCATAACAGTCGCACTAGTAAATTTGACCACATAGTCACATATTATAAATTGATATAATTAAAGGATTTAGGCTTAAATATATGGATCACATTAGAGAAGTTAGTTGTATATGAAAAGTACTGCCTGAATGGCTAAATAATCATCATTATAATTTACTTGTATAGACATATAAGGAGGTATATCCTAAAAGTTTATCATTATCAAGGGAGGGTATTAGGTTTTACAAGGCACACGCGCGACGTAATTCTGTGCATAGAATTGTGACTAGACCATTATAATGAGCCCAAACATTATGGCGTACCTGTCCTTGTGGCATCATTTGCATTTGGAGTAAGCTGGAATGCCATGCACCCTTTTCCCTGACTCGAGCCAATATATGGCACATATGGCCTGCGAGCAGACCCTCATAGTGAGCCCCTAAAGAGGGGCATATCCTACAACAGACTACGGTTCAGTAACAAAAGCATACATAAATATGAGGCAAAATTGCCATACATTTGACTCAGAATGCCTTCGGTAGGCTATCTTATGATCATTTGTATTTGACATAGGCATAAGACATCACCTAGGCAAATTTCTAGATGTCTTATAATGAAGAATAACTTTGAGGACACATGTATAAACTAATAAGATTTCTTACAGAAGTCCTACTATAGCTTCTGAAAATATGATCCTTAATTGCTCATCCTTAATACTTAAATTATGATAGGTCAGTTAAACTAGTATATTAGCCACTGCTTCATATTGTATGTCAGCTATTCACGTGCTCATAAGTCCTTCATCTTGATATCTGGTCCATATGAGTATCCATACTTATTACTTGTTATTCTATCTACTTTACATGTCAGTACATGTGTTATATATACTGACGTCCCTTCGTTCGGGACACCACATTTTTGTAAACACAGAATCAGGTATGCCGATGAGTAGAATTCCATACTAGGTACTCATCTCATGTTCTGCAAAGTCATTGGTGAGCTTTTCTCTTATCTGGAGCTAATAGATGTCCAGTACTCTTTAGTCATGTTTGTATTTACCGTTTGGGTGTATTAGGGGCCCTGTCTCAACCATATTCCTTTGTAAGGATACAAATTCTATTAGAGACTTTGTAGACTGTATTAAGTTATCTCATGTGGTTATAGTTTCACTTTTCAATATCAGTTGGGTTTAATGAGCTAAAATTATACATTTACATAGACCCTCATAAATTTTTGGGATAGTAACTCTTCTGCTTAAAATATATACATATATATGCCAATTTTATAGCACATTGTTATACGGTTCTTGTGCATTTTGTCTAGGCTTTGGGGCGTGACACAAGTTGATAGAACATCACGATCATCAAAAAAATAAAGAAAAAAATAATTATTTTTAATAAGTACAACAATTAAAATAATTCATAAAAAATATAATCCTATTATTATAGTATAAATAATGATTCCAAAGTACATCCTCTGTCACTAATTAATTGTTGAAATTTCTAAAATTAGTTGTCACAAGTTATTTGTCCTTTTAAAAGTTGTTACAAATTATTTGTAATTTTAAAAGTTTAAGATTTTATTTATTTATTTATTTTATACTTAGTAAGTTGTAATTATTTATTTAATGAAGATAATATTATATCTTCATATATAAATGAATGTAAAATAATTAAAGATCCTTCCTATTAATATTCCATCTGTTTCATTAATATTTCATTCATTTCAACTTAAGTGATACTACTTGATTTGACATGTTTTACCATTTATTTTTATTTGTCCACAATTTCAAAAAGACGAGATATTCATAAAACATAGAAAAAATAATTATTTTTCTTGATACATTAAAAGAGATAAGTAAAATATAAATTTATTTTTAAAATTTTGGACAAGTAAAAATGAATGAAGATGGTAAAAATTATTTTATCGAAAATGTGTCAAATCAGCATCCACAAAATAATATTTCCTTTGTTTTAAAAAAGAATATTTTTTTCTTTTTTTACAATACTTTAATTTCAAATTTTCACAAGACATGTTTAAAATTAGAAGATATTTTTGATACATTTGACATAACTTTAATTTAAAATTGAAATTTGTAAAAAAAAAAATATTTTCTAAAATTTTATGATAAGTTAAAATAAATTATTATTTTTTAAATGGAGGGAATATGCAACGAAGTGAATATATTCTCTATTCTATATATAGAATAGAGACCTTCAATATGCTTGGTTTTGCATTTTGGGGGCATTTTAATCATTCTATTTATAGAAGAGAGACCTTCGACATGTCTGCTTTGGCATTTCGGGAATATTTTAGTCATTTCATGTAAATGAATCAATTATAAAATGTTGAATGACTTGACAAAATTACTGTTTGCATATGTCATCATGCATGATTAAACTTCACTTTTTCATGTTTTGTTTGTGCCAATAGTTTGCTCTTTTATTGCATGGCTACTTTCATGTATTTTGATAAAGGTTTAAGTTATCAAAAGGATTCTAAATCGTTTTAAAATTTTATTTAAATTTTTCAAGTAAAATTAGTATTTATTAAACATTTTAAATATATAAAAAGTTGTTCTTATTAGACATATTTTGTCAATCACCAAAAAATAAAAAGTGAGTGTAAGTCACTCATTGTGACATGATAAAATTACCTAATTAAAAAATGACACATGACATTAAAGATTCTAAATAATTATTAAAAAAATAATTATAACCTTTTTTTTTAAAAAAAAAAGCCCTAAACACCCCACCTCCACCCCCTCCTCTTTTTCATCTTGTTCTCACTTTTTCTGTTGTTTCTATTCTTCACTCTTATCTTCTTCACCAAATTTTAATTAGTAACTCTAGGTTGAAAAAAAAAGAACGAAAACGACCTCCACCCCCTCCGTCTCTGTCCTTCTTCATTTGCTTCTCTGTTTTTAATCCATTCTTCCCAATTTTTGTTTTGAAACTTAAATCTCCTTCTTCTTTTTTTTTTTCTCTTTTTAAATTTGTTTCGTTCTTTATAGGTTTGAGTTATAAAAATGAAAACGGATGAGAGATCCCGGAGATAGTAAAAGAAAATCCTTATTCTTCATTAAAGAAAGTTAAGAAGAGATGACAGTGGTGAAGCATTTTGAAATCAAAGACAAAGAGAAATCGAAAGGACTTGTTTCACTTCAAATTCTCTGATCATTTCAATAAGCTTAGCGGATTTATATTTGATTTGTTGATGTTTGCTCGAAAATAATGGAGATTAATGAAAATTCGGATACCAAAAAATATTTTTTTGGTGCATATTCAAATTATTTTTTATTTATTAAAAGTAAAATGAAACAAAATGGCAAAACATTAAAAAATATTGCACTAGTTAAAAAATTGCTCTACCTTTAAAATCAAGAAAGGGGGTGAAGAAGAGGACAGCATGGGGTGGGGTAGGGTTGCTTCTCTTTTATTTTTTATTAATAAATTATTATTTATTGGCTAAATTTTTTTAAAAAAATAGAATATTATTTGGGATCCATTCATGCGTCCACAGTGAGTGAATACCATGCGCTGTTATGTGGGCACAAAAAGCCTGGGTGGATCAAATTTCGAGTGAATTAGGGGTCTGATGGGTACAAGTATGAGTTGAGGGTTAAGTGAAATTTCAAAACAAGTTTAGGGTCTTATCGATGACTTAAACCTTTGATAAACGAGTTTAGGATACGACTCCTGCACGAGTACCTTGCTTTAATGAGTTACACTTTATGAAATCACTTCGATATTATAAAAGAAATATATCTTGATTGATAAATTAAATAAATTGATGATTTTATTAAATATGAAAACACTTAAATAGAAAATTAATATATTCATACAAAATCATATAAAAGCATTAAAAATCACTTTAAACTAAAGTAAGTGTAGACACGTGATTTTTTATCCTCCCCGAAGTTTAACCTATTTTTAGATATTAAATATTTATATTTGGTCCGGTATTATTCTAACTCTTATTTCATTTTTAATAAATTTTTAGTTAAAAATAAATAAATAAAGTTACATTTTAGAATATTTTATTTTTATTTTTATTTTAAAATAATAAAAAAATCAAAAATATATTTTTCTTTTAAATTTTAATAAATAAGCTAGTAGTTTTAATACCAATTATATTTATTTCTGAATATTTATAAACTTTTATTGTATTTTTCTAAATATAAAATTAATTAAATATTACTATTTATTATTATTTTATTTATTTATTTATTCATTTATTTTTATTTATTATTATTACAATTACTAGTAATTAAAAAAAATAAAAAAAATCAAAATTTGAATTCTAAAACTACCCAAACTACTCCCCCCAAATCCCCCTATTTAAGGACTTCTCGCCCTAGACAAAAAAAATACGTACACTATCTAACAGACTGAAAAAAAAAAAAAAGCAAAACTTAGAGAAAGAAAAATAAACTTTGGGAGAGGAAAACAGAGAAAGGTTAAAAAGAGTGTGAAGTTGAATTCGGGTTACGTTTAAATTTTTGATAATGGCATTTGAGTTTCTGCTTTAATTCATCAGGTTCTTATTTGATTCTGTATCATTTAAGTTATGAATGGTATTATGGAAAAACATGAATGAGAATGTTCAAATGATTTCATGCATTATTTAGTTTGTATGATTGTATGATTAAGTGAATTTTCTGTTACTATTTGTCATATGGTTAAATTGCCAAATATTTATATGTTTATAATAGGTGTGTTGGGTATTAACATGTTGTGTGTTGATACTTTCAAGTTTAAAAAATTGGAACAGAATTTTCGATTAGTAACTACACAAACAAATTTGATAAGCTAAGTCAACACACAATACATCACTAAAAATAAAGGGGAACGATACCAGCGTTAGCATGGACTATAGAAAATCATCAGCAAGCTCAGGTGTTGATACAACCTTGTCCAACATCCACAGCAGTCAAGAGTAGAAATGAAAGATTTGAAAATGACAGAGGGGGATTACAATGCATACCATGGGATGGATCTTTGAATGGCTACAGAACAACCTTCACCACCCCATTCACCTACACATCCAATATATTTTAATGGTACCTCACAGATGCAGATGCAATTAAGGAAGAGTCGCGAAATACCTTGGCCAAGAGACACAACTTCTGTTATATTGAGCTCATTAAGGAAAGGAACAACTGTACAAATGTAAGACCCCGCAAAATCTTAAACTTAAATCAGCCCCTAAAAGCTTGTTAAGGGTCCCAGACTTAGAAAATTTCAGCTAAGAATTCAGACTTAGTATTATTTTAGCCTTCGTAAGTTGGAAACTCTATTTCATGATTCTTATGACCTTAAAGTATCAATCTTTAGGTTGATTCATGATCAGGAATGTCATTAGGTGTTTTCGAATAAGTTTTGGATTTTTCAGACCTCATTTAGACCATGTTCGAATGACCAAAATAGTAAGTCAACGTGATCTCGATGCGTCGCGTCGATAGATAATTTTTTCCTCAGCTCAGTGCAATTTCCAATGAACCAACGTGGACTCGACGCGACGCGTCGTCCATCGCGTTGATGGGATCGATGCGGCGCGTCGGTCTGCGCGTCGATAGTTTAGTTTTCAGTTATTAAAAAGCCACGTCCTTAGGGGTATTTGAATCTTTTTTCACGTCCTTCATCGCCTCAAAATACGAAATTTAGCCCTCTATTTGCAACATACACTCATTATTTCACAAATTGCTCAAGAACAAACACCCTAGGTGGTTGAATTTCAAATTCAAGGCTCAAGATTCCACCATTAATCTTTAGAATTTAGCAACCAAGGTATGTGAAGTGTTCACCAAGGGTTCTTTCCACCCTTGGAGTCCAAGAAACTCTTTTAAACTTCAAGTAGTTTGATTTCATGGTTTTCATGATTTCCATGATTGAAATTTATGTGTATTCATGATTATCATTTGAATTAGGTTCCTCTTTCATGATTTGTTACACGTTTCATGTGGAATTGATTATTATGTGTGTAGATTCGTGTGAATCCATGTTAAACCCTTGAAATTATGAAATTGGAATTAAATCATGAGGCTCTCGTGTTGTTTAGTATTATGTGCATATACTATGTCATGCAAGTGTTTGATAAAATGCTACTATAGATACATTATGAACAAGTGTATATTTTTATGCTATGCAATATCATGTGATGCTTTACTTTTTCATGCTATCGAGTCCTGGGGTATTTAATACCTGATAATTTAGTTGTTTACCTAGAGCCAGTGTCAATTACAAAATAATCTCAGTAATGCCTCGATCATTAGAATTCAGTTAGTTACAGAAACTCAGAAAATATCAGTAGTGTTCATAATTCAGTCACAGTATTCAGTTCAGACCTCAGTAGTACTCTATACTCAGTCATTTAACAGAATTCAGTAGTATTCCGTCAGTCCACGGAACTCAGTAAACTCAGTTCAGTTCATCCAAACCGTAAAATCAGTAACAGTTCAATCCAACCTAGTACAGGCTAACAATCAGTTCAGTGTCTATTCAATTGAGAGTAGGATTCAGCACTGAGCGAATCCAGGGATGGGGGCATTCCTGCCAGTAGAGGATTTGATCCTTAGTAGCAATCCCTGCGTTAAAGAACTACGTAGCCAGCATAGGTTGAGATATCTTCCTTTCAGATATTATGAGGTTTGATACATCTCACACGAGTTTTTCTGCCAGCGAGGGTTGACGAAAGAGCCTCTTGTCAGAGAAGGTTAACTCACAACTTGTCTCTACTCGTGGCATGGTATTGACACCCTTCCAACTTGGGTTACGGGTTGGACCCTAATCTATTTAGAAAGGGGTATGTCGGTTAGATAATTACCTCCCACAATCTCAGTTTCAGATTCTGTCTCAGTATAAAACTCAGTTCAGTTCTACAAATTCAGGACTATCAGACACAGTCACTCAGCTCAGTATGGAACTCAGTATAGTTCCACAGAGTTAGGACTGTCAGATAAGTCATTCAGTTATCAGTAGTATAATATTAGTAAACTCAGATATCAATTAATTAGTATTCAAATTCAATATTCAGTGCCATCACGATCTCAGTTACAGTATATGTATTCATGTATGTACTCTCATTCAGTTTTATTCATGTCATTCAGTCAGTTTTGTTCATGCATATGAACCCATGCATTTCAGCCTACCTCACTTAGCATACCAATACATTCAAAGTACTGACGCATACTTTTCTCTTGCGCTATGATGTCTTATATTATAGGTTCAGATGCACGGGCTCCCAATCATCCCTAGTAGTTTTAGATTTTCAGCAATTAGAGATAGTAGTGAATCCTCATAGTTCGAGGACATGATTATTATTTCAGTTTATTTCAGTAGCCGGAGTTAGTTGGGGACTTGTCCCATCAACTCCACATTTCAGACAATATAGAGGCTTTTCAGACTAGGGTATTTTCAGACAGATGTTTCAGTTTTAGTATTGTTATACCTTATTCAGTTTTTATTCAGTATTGAACCTTACGGCAAGTTTCCACCTAATTTCCACATATTACAGTATTATTATCTAGTTATTATAGCAGGTACCAGTTATGGATTAGCTTGTGGTCCTTCGAGATTATGAGCATCGTGTAGCATCCGGGGTACAAACTCGGGGCTTTACAACAAATGACCCACCACAAAAAGAGAAAACACGGTGGACTTCTACGAGAAAGGAGGCAACATGAAGCTAGGGATGAAGATTTGGAAAGTCAGTTCAATTTGGAGAGTGAAGTCATTAATTAGACTTAGGGTTTCTATTTTGGGTTGGACCCAAAACAATGTAAAGAATTTTATTTGGTTTTGGGCCTTGGAGCCGTATTCCTTTATTTAATAAAAAGGTCAATCGGCCACAAAAAAAAAATCTAAAAAAAAAGTAACTACACAAACATAGTTGTACATACACAACAATGCACACTCATTTGTACACTCACATATTCCATCTTTATTTTTTATGAACACTTACACACACAGATGGGGAATACGTACACAGACAGTGAAAAAAAAATACATTAGTAAAAGAAAATAAGAAAAAATGGACATATTCAAAATACACTACACATACTATTTACACTGTATTTTTACAATACATAGACATGCATTGTTACACGCGCACACACATATAGAAATTAGTGAAAGAATTGAATGGGGTCGGGTAGCACAAACAATGAAGAAAATATGTTGAATAAACGAGAGGAAAAAATCGGTGAAGGGGAAGAGGGTAACAGTGAAAATCCAAGAGAAAAAAAGGAGAAAAACAAATCGAAAAGCCACTGAAAAATAACTCAAAAATCATCGGCAATCATCTTTTTACTGTCGCTGGAGAATCCCAGCAGATCTCGTTGGCAAACCCATTAAAACCAGCGACCCTCCATCGGTAACCACCTTAAAATCTGTCGGAAAACGTTCCTCCATTGTTGTCGGAACTCCGGCCAACACCAAACAATCACCAGATCTGCCGCCACCCCTACCCCCTCACTTTCCATCACCAATCCGTCGAAAATTTCCCCAAAAACTGTGAAAAACTACCGAGGTCCATCAACAGGTCCCCCAATGGTACCATCGTAATAAGTCGTTCTTTTCCCCCTTTTCCCTTTGTCGTTATCTCGCCAGGTTTAATCGTCGGCGAGTCTCCACAGCCACTGTCACCATCATTGCTAGCCACACTTAGTTAATTTATTATTTTATTAGTGGGGGTTGAAAATCAAGATAAGAAATTCGTTAGTATATGGTTATTTGAATTTATTTAATTTTTTTTAGTATTTTATTTATTCTGTTTTTATCGTTATTTATTTTATTTTATTTTATGTTTCTACATGTAAGTTGTAGTATTGTAAATGTTGATACTTTATTTAGGTTTGTTGTAATAAATATTGGTTCAATTTATATTTATTAAAATATTTATCTTAGGCTAAAATTGGTTTTAAGACCTATCTTATTAATACGGTATGAGAATAAAATTGGATCTAGTTTATAAGAAATGAACTAACGCCCTTAATGTTAGGCAAATTTTAGGCACATTTAAAATATTCGTCTTCTTTAAGAATGCGGAGTACGCATCTTTTTGAGACATTTAAAAATTTAAGGATGCAATAATGCACCTTGGCAAATATTTTTCTAAAATTAACCTTCATCGATTTATTTAATATAAGAAGTGTAGACAGACATTTTCGGTATAATTAAAAATGAGCGTACTTAGGCCTAAGCATAATTTATCAAATTAGTTTAAGTCAATAAAAGCGACCGTACTAGAACCACGGGACTCGAGGGGTGCCTCACACTTTTCCCTAGGTCAACAGAATTTCTTACCCGATCTTATATTTTTGTAGACCAATAAAGAGTCATTTCTTTTTTATCAGGGATTCAAAAAAGTGAATTGGAATACCATAACTCAATTTCAAGTGATGACTCTGTAAATAAAATAATCCCTATTCAAAACCGTCACTTTAATTGGAAAAACCCTTCGATCTGCCTTCTTCCTAGGGCGAAAAAAGGGTGTGACATCTCTGGCGACTCTGTTGGGGAATTAATAAGAATTTGAGCTTTTGATATTGACTTTACTTGCTTTAATTATTTTTATATTGTGTTTGTTGGCCTTATGTGATACTTGTCGCTCATTTACTGCTTTGATATTCTTGAACTATAATATAAATTGTCTTCTCTTGCACACCCCCTCTGGGTCTCTGAAAATAGAATAGAAGGAATGCAGCGCATGCATCCTACCTTCTTTTTTAGATAGCAGAAGTGTCAAGGCACCTGGTGAAGGATTATTAGTCACACATGTTAGGTGAGGTTTGGATCCACAACAAAGTCAGAGTAGCACTGCTACCGAACAAGTTGTCCCTCCCCGATTCGAGTGTCCGCTCGGGTAAACCAGTCTAGACATCTATTCCCATCAGGCTAAATTTAGTAGAACTAAAACTCAGAATCTGGTTATCCCTATTAGGTTTCGCTTTATTTGCATCATATATATTTTTGATTTATTTTAAAATAATTAAAAATTTTAAAAATATATTTTTCTTTTAAATTTTAATAAATAAGCTAATAGTATTAATACTACCTTAATTATATTTATTTTTGAATAATTTTAAACTTTTATTGTATTTTTTTAAATATAAAAATTAATTAGTTATTATTATTTTATTATTTTATTATTTTATTTATTTATTTTTATTTATTTTTATTATTATTACAATTAATAGTAATTAAAAAATAAAAAATCAAAATTTGAATCCTAAAACTACCCAAACTACTCCCCTCCTCCCAAATCCCCCTATTTAAGGACTTCCCACCGCAGAAAAAAAAATAAATACGTACACTATCTAACAAACTGGAGAAAAAAGAAGAAGCAAAACGAGAGAAAGAAAAAGAAACTTTGGGAGAGGAAAACAAAGAAAGGTTAAAAAGAGTGTGAAGTTGAATTCGGGTTACAGTAAGAATAATTATCAAGGTTATAAAATAATTCAAAAAAAAAAAAGTTAAAAAACTTTCTCGGAATGACATATGAAGCAATTCATATGTTGTTAGAAAATATCAGAGGACAACAAATTAATATTTTTACTATTATAAGGTAAAATAATATGCTATGGAAAGAATTTACTTGAAATATTCCTATTAGACACTTTAAATTTTGATTTTTTTTTTTTACTTTTTTCCACATGTCTCTTAAATATTTAAGTTAAACCACATAAAAAAGTAGCAATATGAACACTTTATTAAGTGTTTAGGTGTTCGATTAAAACAAATCATAATTAGAATGTTTAAATAAAATCTATCGTCAAATTTAAAGAGTTGCTAACATATTTCGTCAATATATCATATTTCCTCTAACATCTTTGTAAGCTATCTCAATCGTATCTATCAATTTATTTAATTTAATTTAGGTTCATAATTTCATTGCAACATAATCAAGAGGAGAGAGATATTAGTACTGAAAAAAATAACAACATAAAACATAACTTTTTAGGACGAACATCACTCTAAGAGATCGTTTGGTAGAGTGTATAAGAACAATGCAGAATATAGTGTATTAATAATATTTGTATCACTATTAAAAAACTGTAAAAATATACCTAATGTTTTGCGGAGATATTTTGATTTTTGAAAGGAGTCGCCACTTAATTTTTGAAAAGGAATTAAGAAACCTTTATAAAACATTTTAAACGATTCAAAACAGGGAAATCGTTTTAAGTTAGAGATTCTAAATAAGCGGTTCCTATTAACGTTTTAGGAAGGTGTTAGGCACATAAAACGTACACTAACTTGCGGTTATCCTGACTGTTTGAAAATCTTCTTTTGCTTAACTTCGAAAAGATTAATTTGTTGAAATAGTGATTTGATTTTTTTAAAAAAAAAGACTTGTGTAAAATAGATTTAGGCGACTTAGTAGGGATTTTAACTAAGTCTAAACAAAACTAATAAACAAATAAACACATAAAAGGGGAAGGGAGGAGAAAGTAAAGTATTTAGTCCATTAGGCCCAAATCAACGAAACCTGTCCTACTCTAGTTGGGCTTCCAACCTATTTCACCTGTCCTAAATTATTTTTCGAGCCTTTGGCTCGAATCTTGCTCCACCTGTATTAAATACAACTTTGACTTCTAGACCGAAATGAATGAATAAATAAATGACTAAATAAATAAATAAAAAGAAGACAATAATAAAAATTGAGACTTTTCAAGTCTTTTAGTGACCTCATCAATGGGTTTTGACCTATTTTCCTTCTTTGTCTTTTCTATCACCCGCACTCCATGTAATGAACTTTGGGTTTAACCTTCGAACTTGACCTGAAGGGGTGAGCCTCATTTACCCATTACGAAATGCAGGAGGAAAGGGGTCCATTTGGACTCGAGATATATTTTTTTTGCATGCAAAGAAAAGATAAAGAAATTAATATATGTTCAAGGCATAAAAGTAACATATTTCAAACTAAAAGAAACTATCAAAACCAATTTTTGAATGACAAGAATAAGCATACTTGTACAAGAATGAGAGTCAACAAATAAAAAATGCAACGCAAAAGTTTCACAATCATACTATGCATGAGTCAAAAATATCCAAATAATTTTATTTAGCCGCAAAAATTCGAACTTTCTTATCATTTTGAAAAGACAACATTCGAACAAAGAAGAATAAACATCTTAGATGAAAAATAAAGCTAGCACTTCATATCTTATATGAGGGTTTTGAAATCCATTAAAATAATTAGTAAGCAAATGACAAATTCTTGACTTAACTAATTACTATTTTTATTAAGGCGCAACAAATAATAATAACTATTCTTCCAACATAAAATAAACAATTCTACATGCTAAAAAAAACATATCTACCAACAATAAGTTTAAACAAGACATGAGTATTGTTTTTCAAGTAAAGATCTAAACTTTATCCAAAATAATCAAAGAATAAAGTAAGAAAAAAGAAACAATCAATATTATCTATTTTTTTCAACATAAATAAAATAACTTTACATGCTAAAAACAAATATATCTACCAACAATAAGTTTAAACAAGACATGGGTATCGTTTTTCAAGTAAAGATCTAAACTTTATTCAAATAATCAAAGAGTAAGGTGAAAAGGCAAAACATTCAATATTAACTATTCTTCTAAATTTAAAGAAAATAACTTTACATACTAAAAGCAAATGTATCCAACAACAATGAGTTTAGAAAAAGCATAAATACATCTTTTAAGCAAAGATTGAAACTTTATCCAAAATAATCAAAGAATAAAGTTAAAAAAGACACATACGACTATTGCTAGCTCATTTTTATATCATGAACATGAAAATAATTAAAATATCGACACCACAACGTCCTAGGGCCTTCAAGGCCATCTACAACATACAATCCCAACAAATAAAATTATATCTACGAACTACGAAGAAGAAAAAAGATGAAGAGAAAAACGATAATAAAAACTAAAATAATAAAAAGGAAAAAAGAAGGTGTCTTTACCTTTTGGGGGCAGCAAAACGAGACTACGAGCTTCGTTGGAATCAACCACCACCGAAAAACGTCGCCGGCAACTCAAAAATTTTGATTAGCCGATCAACTTTATAAAACAAAAAATTTTTACTAACTAAAAATAACTATTTTTGCTCAAAAGAATTTTTTCACCTTTCTAGCCTTTTTTTCTCCCTTCTCCCCTCCTCTCTCTACCAAAGTAGTGGTAGTATTTATAGGAGAGAATGGGGTATTTCTTTTCCTTTTCCACCAATGTGGGAGAAAAGTATTTATAGGAAAGGATATAGATTTATTTCTTGTCATCCATCAATGTGGGAGAAAAAGCATTTAAGGGGGTTTTTGGAATGTAAAAATTAAAGATAAGGTGAGGTGGAAGATAATGTGGGGGGAAATAGTACAATGTAGTACAATCTTTGAATTTCAAAATTGGAAAAGGACAAAGTTGGGGGGAATAGTACAATTTGAATTTATTTTTTGGTGGGAATTGGGTAAAAGTTATGAGAGTTCTTGAGAATTTTGGAGTTATTTAAAATATAACCCCAATTGAAATTTAAAATTTAGTCATATTTATTTATTTTGACCAAATTAAAAATTAATTGACGAATTGCATTGCAATTATGATCAATTTTCAATTATGGTCAAATCTAATAGAGTGACTAAATTAAATTAAAATTCGATAAGAATTAATACCTTTTTTTTTATCCCGAGCTTCTTGATTTAATAAAATGAATGCATATTTATCCAAATAAATTATTTTTGAGAATAAATTATATTTAATTAAGATTTTAATCATTTGAATTTATTTTCAAGATAAGCCTTAATTAAATCCGATATTTTGTAAAATAAATATTTAAGTAACAAATTATATAAGCTCGTATAACTGAACACGATAGTATATAATCGCTACTTAAAATGACAAAATCATGTACGAAAAATATTTTAATTTTTTTTATTCGGATGAAATAACTATTTTGGTTTATTAAAAACTGAAGAAACTCAGAATTAAATTTAGTCATGTAGGGCAAAAATTAGGTGTCAACACCTAAAAAAAGAGACCTCGACCTCATGAGGTCTCTTTTTCTTAAAAAGAGACTTCAAAAGCGACCTCAATGGATGGTCTCTGAAACATAGGTTGCTTTTTGTAAGAGACCTCATGAGGTCGCTTAAAAGCAACCTCGTAAGGTCACTTAAAAGCAACCTCGTGAGGTCACTAGGTTATTTTTTAAATTTTTTATAAAGAGACCTCGTGAGGTCTCTAAATTATTTTTTATAATAATAATTATTTTATTAAAAGAGACCTCATAAGGTCTCTGTTTGAATTTTTAAATTTTATTTTATTTTTAATTAAAAGAGACCTCAAAAGATCTTTATTTGATTTTATTTTTTTATTTTTTTATTTAAAAGACACCTTATCAGGTGACTATCTAGAAAATGAAATTGCAAAAAAAAAGACCTCCTGTGGTCGCTTTTGTTCATTTACTGAAAAATTAAAATGCAAAATAGCAACCTCATGAGGTCTCTTTTCTGCAAAAAAAAAAAAATAGATGGCATAACAACTTTTATAGATACCCGTCATTTAATTCAATTCAATAATATGTATAATCTAATCAACTAAATCGAACTCCAAGAGCTCACACCAATCAAAACACCACCACAATCCAATGAACACTAAATGAAAATCAACTTAGAGTACCTTGAAATTGAACGAAAAAACATAGTAGTCAAGTTATTCATACAATAATACTATTGATTAGACTAATTCAAAGCTCTCATGCATTAAAAAAACTTAATAATTTAAATCAACCATCATAAGGTATATAGTTTAGATTATCTAACACAACACTCAACTTTAACACATAATAATCCTCATCATTTTCATCACTGCTGGGCTCCTCAGTCACATCTCTGTATTGACCATATACTCCATGTAAAATAGGTAGAGAGGAGGAGGGTGAACTGCATCACCAGGACAAGGGGGAATCTCCCCCCCCCCCCCCCCCCCCCCACCACCAAGAAAGTAATGCATCAAATTGGGCCTTCATTCCCACATATTGTATATCCCTTTGCCTTTCCTTTGCCTGTGCGGCCTTAGCTTCATTAGATAACTTAGCTATCTGTTGCTTCAAAGCCAAAATCATTTTCCTTAACTCATCATCCTGTTGACTCATCATCCTGGAAGCTACTGAGGCCTTCTAGTTCCGAATGAAATTCACGAAAAGTTCATTGTGGCAAGCCATAAGCATACTCATACCTACTCGGACTACCAACCGCATCTAACCATATTCTCTCATTCTACTCTTGGCTAAGTGGAAGGTCTTGACTATCATCTGACAGAGTCCTACGAAAATCCTCTATGGATTGCAAATATCGATCTAGAACTTAATGATAATAACATTAGAATATAAATTTAGAAAATAAAGTACTATTATTAGAAATAGAGGCTTACATAGGTTAGTTGAGCTCGTGGCTCAACCCAAATATCAGGATCTACATTCTGTATTGGTTGAATCCGTAGCAAATACACTGTATCTGCCTCTGGCCGTTGCTCCCCCAATTACAACTGTCCTGTATCGCAAGAGTTAATAAGAATAGTCCAGGTTGATAGAGGACTGATTTTCATTTCGAGGACAAACTAGTGACATTATATTTTAAATCTTTATGAATGACAATTGTTTTCGTAGGCACCAGCGCACCAAATCCTCCCTAAAACTATTGACACCATTACTCATTGACCATACTCGATATATCCCTTGCTACCACACAATGCAACAACTAGTGTTTTGCATTTCTTCCCTTGCTTTACATAGAAAGCATCTATTGTAAAGTTCAAATTCTCTCTTCGTTAAGTTGACTTTTGCATAAGCAAGCTTCATGCACCACTATCCAGCTAAAACAAATTACTTAGGTTGGAGGTTTAGTCATCCATATCTTTTTTTACAGCAAGTGTTTTGCATTCTTTGCCTCGGCTTTACATAGAAAGCATCTATTGCAAAGTTTCTATCCTCGTCAAGTTGTCTTTTGCATAAGTAAGCTTCATGCACCACTCCAGATGACAGAGAATGCAGAACAACAAATTCATCAAAGTCAAAACAGATAAAAACTTCAGCATGCCTCCATTATAAACGTAATAAGTCACTAAGTTTCAGTCAATACCAAGGAAGTATCGAATGTGTATCATTACAAAAACTCAGTCTTCACTCTTCCATTATAAATGTGGAAAACTTTTCCATGGTGGTCATCGTCTTGTCGAGGGATTTCTTAAAAAAGTAGCTTGAGCTAAGAAGAATACTTTAGTTTTATCTTTGGTGTAGTTTTCTGTTTACAATATAGATGTTACTTGTCTCAAAAAACAAGTATATTTCAATTTTCAATCTTGACAAAATCAAATAAAATAAATAGGAAAACTAAATAAAACAAGATGTTAAGGAAGATTCCCAGTTAAGTTTTTCAGTAAAAAATAGCAAATGAAAACAATTTAATATGTAGTAGTAACTAGTTCCTATGAAGCAACATCACATCAAAACTTATTAAAAAAATTTCACAACTGGTGTACCTAAAACTGGATGCAGCAGCACAAATTTAGCTCTTTTAAAATAGTCAAGATAGCAACCAAATGCCCATCTCCTACAAAATCCACCTAATCTTAAAACTACTACTAATCAGTAGCACTGGAGTAGCAACACCATAGCAAACACAAGCTACCAAGAATTCAATTCAAGTAATTGAAAAGGGAAAGAATGATTCAATAATTAAGTCATGACACGTCTACACAAAAGGTTTCATTATTAAGGGTTCTCTAACATTGACATTCTTTACTACCAATCTAATGAAACCAATTTAAAAGGTAGTAATTAAATTTCTCTATATGTTACAGTATTAGTTAAATTGATAAGCCCTTAGTAAGAAGTGAATCAGTCTTCTTGTTTTGTTCTCTCTTGAAGACTCTACTTGAACTAGAACTAGTACATTACTCCTCTGATCTTCTTGTTTTGCTCTCTTTTGGTTGTGTTTTATATACATGGTACTTTAAATTGATCAAATTTTCCAATATTCAAGGAAAACAACAATTTCTCTACTTGCTCAGCAATCAAATAAGGTGGGAGACTATATTGCTTGGACTCTCTAAAATGGTTTCTACACCTGTGTTGGATCCTCAAAAAATATAGTACTTTTGGAGATTTGTTATGCACCCATCGGTTATTTTGAGGAGTCTGAACAACATAGGTGGGAGATACTACTCATACTTAGAAAGTGGGAAAGTTTCCTAGTTTCACTACATGTTTATACCTTCAGATCTTCAACTGAAGTCCTTGTAGAAAATTTATGCCTCAGATGTAGATTAAAAATCTATCGGAAAAGGGTCAAGAATACCCTTCAAGTATTGAAATTGGGTCAAAAATATCCTTCGTTAACCTATTGGGCCAGAAATACCCTTCAAGTATTGAAAATGGTTCAAAAATACCCCTCCATCTACCTCTATGGCTCAAAAATACCCTTGCAACTAACGATTTTTAAAAATCATAATTAAAAATTCAAAAAAGGGTCAGAAATACCCTTTTAAGTATTGAAATTGGTTCAAAAATACCATCCATCCACCTTTATGACTCAAAAATACTCTTGCAACTAACGATTTTCTTAAATCATAAATATTTTTTTTTAATATACGTGGCAGCTTTCATTTGGTTGAAACTAAATTAATTTAAATGTTATATTCAATCCGGCCTCAACTCAAGCTTTGGGTGGGGTGGGGTGGGGTGAGGTGGGGTGGGTGATTTTGAGTGGTATAAGCTTTGTAATTTATTTTCCCTACTTTGATTAGGGAAGTTATTTTTCTTAGTTTGAAATTTAGAATAAATATGTTTTTTAGGAAAAATATTTTTCAAAATTTTTAGTCAAATGAACATTTTTGTTCGCACCGAACCCATCCTTAAAAGCTTGTAATGGTGAGGTAATTCTTTTTCTGGTAGTTCTAGCGTCAGCATAAGAGAACACCCCAACGTTCATGGTTAATCAAAGTTTTACATCAAAATCTCTTACCTATTTTTTTTCTACAAATGGCCTTAAATAATTAATTATCATTTAACTCGACAAATTAGAGCTGTGGAGGCAAACTCTGGAGTCTAAAGGGTTCAGGGTGAGCAGAACCAAGACAGAGTATGTGGAATGTAAGTTTAATGACGTAAGGCGAGAGAATGAGGTAGTGGTGAGGCTAGAAGCGCAGGAGGTAAAGAAAAGGGATAAGTTCAAGTACCTCGGGTCCGTGATCCAGAGTAACGGTGAGATTGACGAGGATGTCTCGCACCGTATCGGGGCGGGATGGATGAAGTGGAAACTTGCATCGGGGGTGCTGTGTGATAAGAAGGTGCCGCCCAAGCTTAAAGGTAAATTCTATAGGGTGGTAGTCCGTCCGGCCTTGCTGTATGGAGCGGAGTGTTGGCCAGTTAAGAACTCCCACACCCAAAGAATGAAGGTGGCAGAAATGCGGATGTTGCGCTGGATGTGTGGACTGACCCGAAGGGATAGAGCTCGGAATGAGACTATCCGGGAGAAGGTTGGTGTGACTTCAGTGGAGTGTAAGATGCGGGAAGCACGATTGAGATGGTTCGGACACGTGAAGAGGAGGGGCATGGATGCCCCGGTCCGTAGGTGTGAGAGGCTAGCGTTGGATGGTTTTAGACGGGGTAGGGGTAGACCGAAGAAGTACTGGGGTGAGGTGATTAGGCGGGACATGGAACAGTTACAGCTTACCGAGGACATGACCCTAGATAGGAAGGTCTGGAGGACGCGAATTACGGCAGAGGATTAGGGCCTGTTCGGGTCGCTAATGTAGGGAGGTAATTGGTGGGGGTGTATTCCTGGTCTGATTCCGTATTCAATGTTCTGTTCCGTGTTCCGTGTTCTATGTTTGTTACGAATCTGTGTGCTTTCCTCTGCTTTATATTCCTGCATTCCTGCTTTACTCTGTTTTATATTCCTTATGGCTGCAGTATCTATGTTATGTCATCTGCTTCTGTGCTGTACTATGTGTTTGTTTGATATCTCGTAACTTGAGCCGGGGGTCTTTCGGAAACAGCCTTTCTACTTCATCAGAGGTAGAGGTATGGACTGCGTACATCTTACCCCCCCCAGACCCCACAAAGTGGGAATACACTGGGTTTGTTGTTGTTGTTTGTAACTCGTGTGGAATTGGTTTATATTAATTATATTCTTCGTTATACAATTTCTTATTATTTTAACTTTCACCTGAAATATTATACTAGTAGATTGCGATGATTCTTTATAAAGGGAATTGAATGTACTTCATAGTTATATTCCCTGCCCCAGAAAAAGTAACATGCATCTTTAAGGTTAGATTTTGACCATGTTATAGAACAGTAATGTCAAATAATGATACTGTATATCCTCCGTTTTAATTTATTTATTTAATTATTATTTACATAAGATATTTTAAATTATTAATTATATTAAATCTTTTAATAGTGCAATTATTTTATGAACATAATTTTTAATATATAAATTTTATTATAAAAAACTAAAAAATTTATATCCAAATTCACATTAAATATTAATTAGTTTGATCATTATACTTCGATAAACAAAGAAACAGAGGAATGGATAACAGTTACAAGATTTGTCGTTTGCATGAAAGAGTAAAATTACTGAAAGTACTGGTATTTTATTTACTATATATATTCTCCACAAGCACGGATTAAAAAATGCTTTCACAAAGTTTATATTGTCTCGTTTTGCCATTATATTAAAGCCTAGCATTGTTGACGTTGGGGCAACCTTTATACGGTTTGAATCGGGTAGTTTGAGTTGGGGTTGGATTGGATATAACATTTTAATTAATTTAGTTTCAACCAAATGAAAGGTGTCACATATTTTTTTTAAAAAAATTATTTATTATTTAAGAAAATCGTTCATTGCAAAGGTATTTTTGAGTCATAAAGGTGGATAGATGGTATTTTGAACCAATTTCAATACTTAAAGGGTATTTCTGACCCTTTTTTGAATTTTTAATTATGATTTTTAAAAATCGTTAATTAAAAGAGTATTTTTGAGCCATAAAGGTGGATGGAGTGGTATTTTTGAACCATTTTCAATACTTGAAGGGTACTTTTGGCCCAAAAGGTTGACGAAGGATATTTTTGACCCAATTTCAATACTTGAAGGATATTTCTCACCCTTTTCAAAAAATCTATTTCGTGTACTCATTTGGTATACTTTTAAAACACTAATTTTAACAGAATTCAAACAACAGACTAAAGAACACATAGAGCTAATATATAGCGAAATTCAAAATGCTAGCACAAATTGAAACCCAATTTAGTTAAAAACATAACCAGTCATTGTAAATTCGAAATCATTAGTTCTTAAATTATCATAAAACAAAAATAGGATAGATCAAAACTGACTGTGTTTCCCATATAAACCCTTTTCACTTACCATTCTAAAACCACCATATACCAGCAAAAAGTATTAAATCTTAGAACAAAAAATGCAAAAACACAAAATAAATAGAGGTATCATACTGAATCTGTAACTCAAATTAAGATGAAAGAAATCAACAAGGCATATAAAGCATAAACACAATTCTGAAATAAGTCAACAAAATCCCTAACGATTCATTCACATTTTGAAAAAAATGTGGAAAAAATGAAAGAGACCCAAAACATTCATAGATTCAAATTCTATTATATACATAAATAAAAGAAAAAATTGCAGCCTTACTTGGAATGGAAGGACTGGGCGAGAGAGCTATGTCGGAAAAGCATGAAAAAAATTAAACAAGAGTTCAAGAATTCACACTTACTTTTGTTAAAATTATAGTGACCTCACGAGGTCGCAATGTTTAAAATTTTATCCCCAACTTTATATTTTATTATTTTTTATTCATTATTTTGGCGCTAACTTTTTTTGCATTTATTTTTCAACCTCTTGAAGTCTCTAATATTGTGTAGCTAAATTTTTTAATTATTTACCGACTTCATGAGGTCTCCTCATTTTTTAAAAAAGTTAAAAATAAATTGAGGAAAAAAAGAGACCTCATGAGGTCTCTTATTTTCGACCTATTTTTGAGGTCTCTTATTTTCGACCTATTTTTGAGGTCTCTTTTTTTTTGTCTCTTTTTACAGCTTTTTTAGTTTTTATACATTGTTTGATTTGATGTATAAGAAATAATACATCTTACATAATTTCTATAAAAGAAATGTTTGTTTACCAAAATACCTTTTGATTTTGTGCACTTTTTTGCAATAAAGTTCTTTTGTCATCTCAAACATAATTAGTATTATGGAACTAGTATATAGAGGTTTAGGATTAATTGCAAATCTTTCGTCTTTGCACATGAAATGTTACGGTGACGGATTAACATAGTCGAAATAAAAATAAAATATAATATGTAAACTAATAAATAGTCTCAATATTTTTAATCTTTTTAAAGATCCTCGAAGCAAAACAAAAATATGTTACAGCTATTTAAATCAGCTATTCATTGTTGTAAATTAAAATGGTGGGAAAAGAAATTGTGAAGTGTTTTGAAAAGATTCACTATTGCAAATTAAAATGTCGGGAAAAGAAATCGTGAAATATTTGAGAGGGAAATTGAGGGGTATGAAAGTCATTTAATAAGTTAATGCATGTGTTTAAATTCTTTATATTACTAATACATAGAAAATAGAGTGTATTACTAATACATACTTTAATACACAATAGAGTGTATAACTAATGCTTGCATTAGCTATACATAGACAAAAAGATGTACCAAATAATGTACTAATAATACACATTAACTAATACCTGCATTATATTTTTCAATACACTCTACCAAATGATCTCTAAGTGATTATGCAAGATGCAGTCATAGTTGACTAAGGGTGACAAATAGGGGCAATATTAGAAATACTCTCTCCATTTTAATTTATGTGTCATTTTTCAATTTTTAAAATTCAAATAAATTTATTTTTTATCATAATTTTTCATATATTTTTAAAATATTTTGAACTGTCAATAATTGAAATATCCCAATCAATTTAAGGAGTTATCTATGTATTAAATCAATATTTCAATCATTCATTTACCACAATTTACAATACTAAGCAATCTGAAATTTCTTCTAATTGCCGTCAAGTTTATCTTGTCTAACCATCCAGAACAGATCTTTGAATATCATCAGAGGTTCGTAGCATTTAACACGAGACATGAATAAATCTATGTTACCTGTACAAAGGGGAATAACGTAAACTTGATAAGTTCACTTCTTATGTTACGTTCTTACCGCTGAACACATCATATTTCTTGAAATTATGGGTTAAGAATTTAATATTTATTAAAATTTCAAATAGAGAGTATTTGTCATTTTCGTTAATGGATCATATTTATTTAAATTAAGTTATGGATAGTTTTGTAAAGGCACGTGACATTTTTGAAATTAAATAAAATAATGTAGTTTTTTCTTAATTTAATAATTATGAGTTTGTTAATGAAAAGGATAATATGCTCTTTTGTTTGATGACAAGTGTATAGATATGCCACTTTTTTAACCAAAAATCAAAAATATATCAGCTCTAGCTAGTCTCTCGGTTCATTTTTATTTTTCACGTTCGCTTATTAAGAGCCAGACTATGTATACTTTATTCAACATCTTAATATGTATTTTTTAACTATATTAATATGAGAAAGATTTTAGCATATATTATTTTTTTCAAATTTCAAATATCTAATATTTAAATTCAAAATATTAAGTTAATCCAGTTCAATTTAGCTTCTAAGATTAATCACATTAACCTTTGCAAAATAAAATGTGACAAATAAATATAAACAACGTGACTAATATTAGGAAGTTTAAAAGTTTGCATCAATTTTGTTTATTGGAGGAATATAATTAAGTAGCACAAGTAAAATAACTTTATGGGGAAGAAGTTTTCCTTTTGGAAAATGCCTGTCCTCTTTGCCCTTTTCCTTCATATTTTCAAAACAAGAAGTGGAGTTGCTCAGATGGTAAGCATCCTTCATATCGAACTTCGAAATTACGGGTTCGAATCGCCAAAGAGGCAAAAAGGTAGAAGCTCTTAGGGAGGGGTTAGTTCGAAAAATCCTCAAGGGGATTTAACGATGAGAGCTGAACATGATCATAGAGTTGTCTGTGATTATCTTCAGTTCTCATCATTGAATTCACCTGAGATTTCTTCGAACTAACTCCTTCTTGACAGTTTCTATCTTTTTTCTCTCTTGGTGATTTAACCCGCCACCTTAAAGTTAGACATATGAATTTCTTAAAAAACTATAAATAAGAAGGATAGACTTATTAATTAACCCCTTAAGAAACTTTTGTGGAACTAGTTTTAGGACTTGTTTATCCCTTTTAAGAATTAATTTGCAAGGATAAAATGAGAAAATATAATTTAGTTTATCTTGATTTTAATTGAAAAGTAATTTGGAACAACTATTTATAGTAACCTAGACATCAATATGGAATGAAGTAAGCACATTTTGAATTAGTTATTTTTAGTATATTTTAAATTTGTTGAGGTGTGTGCAGTGTGCCACTAAGTCCGAACACCACAATTATTAAAAAACAAAATTAAAAAAAAAATAGTAAGTAGAGTACAACAATTAAAATAATCCAAAAAAAATATACTTCTATTATTATAGTGTAAATAGCGGTTTCAAATACGCCCTCCGTCTCTAATTAATTGTCAAACTTTCTAAAATTAGTTGTCACAAAATATTCTGTCTTTTTAAAAGTTGTCATAAATTATTTGTTATATGCTACTTTATGTATTTTTTCCTTTTAAATATTTAAGATTTTTTATTACTTATTATGTAGTAATTATTTGCTTAATGAAGACACTATTATATTAATATATAAATGAATGTAGAATAATTAAAAACCCTTCCTAATTAATACTCCATCTGTTTCAAATATTCGATTTGACATGCTTCCCGATTATTTACTTGTTCGGTATTTTAAAAATACTACAACAACAACAAACCTAGTATATTCTCACATAGTGAGGTGTGGAGAGGTAAATGTACGCAGTCCATACCACTAACCCCGAAAGAGTAGAGAGGCTGTTTCCAATAGACCCCTGGCTCAATACAAAGTATTTTAAAAATAGATTTTCATAAAACATTAAAAAAAAAAAAAAACTTGATACATTAAAAGAGACAAGTAAAATAAAAATTTGTTTTTTGAAATATTGAACAAGTAAAAATAAATGAAGATGATAAAACATATCTTTAATTAAAATTTTATCAGGGATGTGTCAAATCCACATACACAAAATAATATTCCCTCAATTTAGAAAAGAATGACCTTTTCTTTTTTGAGAATATTTAAATTCTAATTTTTCACATGATATGTTTAAGACCAAAATATATTTTGGTACATTTAACATAACTTTAATTTAAAATTATATAATATTTAAGATCTTCTTTATTTTCTAAAAGGGAAAAGGCATCATTTCCACCCCATACTATACAAGAAAAGTCTAAGCCACACCTAAATTATATAAGTGACCTATTACACACCTTAACTATATAAAAATGATATTATTACCTCCCCGCGACCCCATTCTAAGGCGCATGTGTTACACTTATTTTAGGCGCGTCCAGCCTAATAAATAACAAAAGTAAACGGCTAAAAACATTAAGGAAAAAGGCATCGTTTTCACCCCAAACTATAGTCAAAAAGTCGAATCCACACTTAAACTATATAAGTGACCTATTACACACCTTAACTATAAAAAAAGTGATATTTTTTACTGACGTGGCAGTGCGTGTAAAACACTACACCACATGCAAACGGTGATAGCCTGATAGGGTGTAATAGTTTCACTTTTTTATAGTTTAGGTGTGTAATAGGTCACTAGTATAGTTAGGTGTCGCTTCGACTTTTCGGGTATAGTTTGGGATGAAAACGTTGTCTTTTTCCTTTCTAAAATTTCATGATAAGTCAAAACAAGTCATTCTTTTTGAAATAGAGGAAGTATGAAACGAAATGAATATATTCTGTATTCTATATTTTATAAGAGAGACCTTCAATATGCCTACTTTGATATTTTGGGGGCATTTAAGTCATTCTATATATCGAAAAGAGATCTTCAACATGTCTGCTTCGGAATTTTGGAACATTTTAGTCATTTTATGTAAATAAAAATAATCTGATTGGCTAAAGAAATTAAACTTATAAAATGTTGAATGGCTTGTAAAATTTACTGTTTGCATCAAGGAAACTGCTAGTGAGGTGTTGGGTGTGTCTAGGGGTCGGACCGATCATCATTGGGGGGATTGGTGGTGGAATGAAGAAGTTAAGAAGAAAGTCGAGACTAAGAAGGGGGCGTATGCTAAGTTGGTTAAGAGTAAGGATGAAGAAGAGAAGCGGATAAATAGGGAGGAGTACAAGTTAGCGAGGAAGGAGGCTAAGCTAGCAGTTACAGTGGCTAAGACGACTGCGTTTGAGAGCCTGTATGCGGTGTTAGAGGAGAAAGAAGGGGAAAAGAGATTGTTTAGGTTGGCTAAGGCTAGGGAGAGAAAGGGTCGGGACCTCGACCAGGTGAAGTGTATTAAGGGGGAGGATGGTAGAGTGTTGGTCGAGGATGGTCACATTAAGAAAAGATGGAAGTCATATTTTCATAGGCTCTTGAATGATGAAGGGGATAGAGTCATTGCGTTAGGGTAGCTGGAACAATTAGAGAAGTGTCATGATTTTAGTTATTGTAGACGTTTTAAGGTGGAAGAGGTCAGAGACGCCGTTCGCCGGATGCGAATGGGTAGGGCAACGGGGCCTGATGAGATTCCCTTAGATTTTTAGAAGTTTTCCGGCAAGGCTGGTTTAAAGTGGTTGACTGATCTGTTTAACGGCGTTTTCAAGTCGGCGAAAATGCCCGAGGCCTGGAGATAAAGTACTATGATCCCTCTGTATAAGAATAAGGGTGACATTCAAAGTTGCAACAACTATAGGGGTATTAAGCTATTGAGTCATTCTATGAAGATTTGGGAGAGAGTGGTCGAGTTGAGGTTGAGGAGGATAGTGTCTATTTTAGAGAACCAGTTTGAATGTATGCCCGGGCGCTCTACGACGGAGGAAATTCACCTGGTGTGGAGACTGGTGGAACAGTACAGGGAAGGGAAGAAGGACCTGCACATGGTATTTATCGACTTGGAGAAGGCATACGATAAAGTTTCTAGGGAAGTTATTTGGAGATGCTTGAAGGTAAGAGGGGTCCCAGTGACATATATCAGAGCAATCAAGGACATGTATGATGGAGCTAAGACTCAGGTGAGGACGGCAGGGGGCGATTCAAAACATTTTCCTGTCTTGACAGGGTTGCATCAGGGATCTACTCTTAGTTCGTTTTTGTTTGCTTTGCTGATGGATGTGTAGACACGGCGTATTCAAGGAGAGGTGTATTGGTGTATGCTTTTTGCAGATGATGTCGTGTTGATTGATGAGACTCGAGGGGTGTGAATGATAAGCTAGAGGTGTAGAGACAGACTCTTGAGTCTAAAGGGTTCAGGTTGAGTAGGAGCAAGATCGAATATTTAGAATATAAGTTTAATGGCTCGAGGGAGGAGGACGAGGTGGTAATGAGGTTGGATTCTCAGGTAGTGTGTAAGAGGGATAGTTTCAAGTATCTCGGGTCCATGATTCAAGGGAATGGTGAGATTGACGAGGACGTCTCCCACAGTATTGGAGCGGGATGGATGAAGTGGAGGCTCATTTCGGGGGTGTTGTGTCATAAGAAGGTGCTACCCAAAGGCAAATTTTATAGGGTGACAGTCTGTCCGGTCATGTTGTATGGAGCGGAGTGCTGGCTAGTCAAGAACTCTCACATTCAGAAATTGAAGGTGGCGGAAATGCGGATGTTTTGCTGGGTGTGTAGGTTTACTAGGGGTGATAGAGTTCGGAATGAGACTATCCGGGAGAAGGTTGGAGTGGTTCGGTGGAGGACAAGTTGTGGGAAGTCCGTTTGAGATGGTTCAGACACGTGATGAGGAGGGGCGCAGATGCACTGGTTCGTAGGTGTGAGTGGCTTGCTTTAGATGGTTTCAGGCGAGGCAGGGGTAGGCCGAAGAATTACTGGAGAGGGGTGATTAGGCGGGACACGGAGCAGTTACAGCTTACAGAGGACATGGTCCTAGATAGGAAGATCTGGAGGGCGCGTATTAGGATTGACGACTAGTGCCAATTTGGGTAGGTAGGGTAGGGCTTTACTTGGTGGGTGTATTATTCTTGTTATGCTAGCTTGTTGCATGCTGTATTACGATCGCTTACTATTCTTTATTTATTATTCCCTGTAGGTGTCGTATTTATGACTTGCCACCTTGTTCCATGCTTTTTGTATGAATTTGATTACTATTCCTTATCTTGAGCCGGGGGTCTTTCGAAAACAGCCTTACTATTTCTTTGAAAGTAGTGGTATGGACTGCTTACATCTTACCCCCAGACTCCACTATGTGGGAATACACTGAGTTTGTTGTTGTTGTTGTTGTATATGTTATCATGTATGATTAAACCTTACTTTTTCATGTTTTATTTATGCCACTGGTTTGTTCTTTTATTGCATAGCTACTCATGTATATTTTGATAGTAGAGGTGCATGGCCCGTGTCAGCACTGGCCCAACACTGTAAATATTTTTTAGCACTAAAATTTGATATTGATGAGATACAAACATAAATATACATTGATTTAATTAAATATTATTAATTTTGATATATTATTAATTAGAAATAATATAATAAATCACGAAATAATTAAGGTGTAATATAGTAAATAATAGGGGTAAAAAAATAAATCCACGAAGAGGTGGTCGAAACCACCTCTTCTGTATAATAGAAAAGAAAATATATTCAAAGTCGAAGACAATTTCAGTAGTGATTGTTTTCAGATGGGTTTAATTTTTTCAAAATGGAATTACGTACTTTCTGCGATTTTATTTTCGCTTGAATTATTAAAATCAATTTAAAATTTCAAATGTTAAAATTAGATAACTAAAAATTATATGAATAATATTATAAGTTTTAATTCTTCTTATGATAATTTAATTCAAAAAGTATTCTTAGCTCTCATCTTTTTTATCACCTTTGATCTTTTAGAAAGCAATTAAGATAAGTATAGACTTTTAAAAAAGATTTTTCAATAATTTATATATTTAGAAATTAAGTAAAAAGTACTATAAATCACAAAAATAATAACTTAAAATATATTTTTTAAAAAATATTAAAATAATTATTGTTGAAGAGAACTTTGATCAACTCTGAAAATTCCGTCAGTTTTAACCTTTGATATTTTAAAAGAAAATTACGATAAGTATCAAATTGTTAAAAGAGAATTTCAAAATTATATATTAGAGCTGGAAATATTTTACAAAACATTTTAAAAGATCGATTAGTTCTCCAAATTTCATATATATCACATAAATTTAAACAGAGAGACTAAATGTATTCCAATAAAATTTTAATGTATATTTCATAATAACTAATAATTTTAAAAAAAATTAAAAATTATTAAACTACAGTCAAAGAAAATTTGATTGATTCTCAAAATTTTATTTATGTCTCATAAAGTTGAATAACGTGAAAGACATAGCACAAGCTCTTATATCTTGTGATTATCATAAAGGGATATTTATTTAAATATATCATATTTAGAAAATATTTATCATTTATAGCTATATAATGTTAATACATGCAAGATTCACTTTTAATACACATCGTAGATTAGTTACCAAAACAAGTATACTATATTTAAGACATTTGTAATACATCTATAAGAAAGAGGACGATACAATGTTGGTTGAGGATGCCCTCATAAGAAAGAGGTGGCAGTCCTATTTTCATAAACTCTTGAACGACGAAGGGGGACAAAGATTTCATGTTGGGGGATTTGGAGAAGTCCGATGAGTATCACGGTTATGGTTATTGTAGGCATATTGAGGTTGAGGAGGTCAAGAAAGCTATTAGTGGGATGCGTCGGGGTAGGGCGACGGGTCCAGACGAGATTTCAGTGAATTTTTGGAAGAGCACTGGTGGGGCAGGTTTGGAGTGGTTGATAAGGTTGTTTAACATCATTTTTAGGGCGGCGAAGATGCCTGAAGCGTGGAGGTGGAATACAATAATTTCTTTATATAAGAACAAGTGAGACATCCAGAGTTGCAACATCTATAGAGTTATTAAGTTGTTGAGCCATACTATTGAGGTTTGGGAATGAGTGGTAGAGTTGAGACTGAGAAAAATTGTGACTATCTCTGAGAATCAGTTCGGTTTCATGCCAAGTCGCTCGACTACTGAATCCATTCACCTTGTGAGGAGATTAATGTAGTAATTTTGGGAGAGGAAGAAGGACCTGCATATGGTGTTTATTGATCTTGAGAAGGCATATAACAGAGCACCCAGGGAGATTTTGTGGAGGTGTTTGGAGGCTATAAGGGTGCCTGTGACGTATATTAGGTCAATTCAGGACATGTATGATGTCGCGAAGACTCGTGTGAGAACGGTAGGTGTAGATTCAGAGCACTTGTCGATTTTGATAGGGTTGCACCAGGGATCGACTCTTAACCCTTTTTTATTTGCCTTGGTGATGGATGTGTTGACGCGACATATTCAGGAAGGGGAGCCTTAGTATATGTTATTTGTAGATGATGTGGTATTGATTGATGAGATTTGGGGAGGATTTAATGATAAGTTGGAGATTTAGAGACAGACCCTTGAGTCTAAAGGATTTTGATTGAGTATGACCAAGACAGAGCACTTGGAGTGTAAGTTTAGCGATGTGTCGTAGGATATTGACGTGGTTGTGAAGCTGGACTCTCAGGCCATTTAGTAGAGAGAGAGTTTCAAGTATCTGGGGTATATGATTCATGGCGATGGTGAGATTGACGAGGATGTCACGCATCGTATTGGGGTAGGGTGGTTGAAATGGAGGCTTGCTTCGGGAGTTTTATGTGATAAGAAGCTACCCCCGAGGCTTAAAGGTAAGTTATATAGAGTGACAGTCCGACCGGATATGTTGTGAGGTGCGGAGTGTTGGTCAGTTAAGAAATCTCACATCCAAAAGTTAAAGGCGACGGAGATGAGGATGTTGCTGTGGATGTGTGTGGTCAGACCAGGAAGGATAAGGTGAGGAATGAGATTATTCAAAAAAAATCGGGAGTGACTTCGATGCAGGACAAGATGCGAGAAGTGAGGTTACGTTGGTTGGGGCACGTGATGAGGAGGGGGTGCTGATGCGCCAGTGCGGAGGTATGGACACTGGCTATGGATGATTTTAGGCGGGGGAGAGGTAGGTCGTAGAAATATTGGAGAGAGGTGATTAGGCATAATATGGAGCAGTTACAACTTATGGAGGACATGACCCTTGATAGGAAGGTGTGGAGGATGCGAATTAGGGTAGAGGGTTAGGGGGTGGGAGGGTGTCGATAACAGCAGGGGAGTGTTCTGTATTTGTGTCTGAAGTTTCTTGTTAGTAGGTGTTGAGTGTTGTCTATGGTTTCAGATTTATAGTTTTAGTATTATCTTGTGGCTAGGGTTGTTAGTTTATTTTGCAAACTGTACAAGTTCATATGCATTTATGTATTGTGTTTGTTATATTGTTATTGATTCTAAGCCCGGGGTCTATTGAAAACAGCCTCTCTACTTCACCTGAGGTAGTGGTATGGACTGTGTACACTCTACCCTCCCCAGACTCCACTAGGTGGGAATACACTGGATATATTGTTGTTGTTGTAATACATCTATATTGCATGCGTAATTCATTTTTACCAAAACAAGTATTTGCATTTTATACACTTATATATTTATATTGCATACATATTTCATTTTAATATATAGTATATTTGCTATAAATGATAAATATTTTCTAGATATAGCATATTTAGTTAATAAATAAAAAATATATTTAAAATAATAAATACTTTATAAAAATAATAAAAAGGGTTAGTTTTCCTACTACATCCTCCATCTAATTTTACTTAGAGTTAATACATAAAAATGACCCTAAACTTGACACCAAATTGTAACTTTGACCTTAAACTTTGACAGTGCACAAATATGACCTCCAATCCTACGTGGCAAAACGCGTGTTCAACACGCAAAATTGGGCGCAAAACTAGGCGCGTGCAGCTTAAAATCTAAGGGCATAATACATAAATATGACCTTAAACTTTGGCAGTGCACAAATATGACCTTTAACTATTCAAAACTGCACAAATATGACCTTTATATGACTCTTCACTATTATTTTTTCATTATTTTCGACTCAAAGATGAAAATAACATCTAATTTCTTTTGTCGTTGCGAAGAAAGAGCAATATTGAATATTTATTAATTAGTCGGGTCAGTCTCATACGAAAAAATCGAGCAGCTATGTATATATATTATAAAGCAGAGGACGAATTTAAGTTATATAATATATCTAAATATTATTTATTTCAATACTAAATTAAAGATGAAACTATACTAATAATAAAAAAAATTACAGTTTTAATAAAACGTTATTAAATTAATGTTATTAAGGATAGTAGTAGTATATTAAATTAACGTTATCAAATTAACGTAATTAAAATGTTATTAAATTAACGTTATTAAAACGTTATTAAATTAACGAGGGGTGGACCTACATGGTTGCCATGGAGTTCACCCGAACCCCCTCGGTAAAACAATTACGTTGTATATATATAAGATAAAAACTGTATATTTATGTACGTATATTAATGTTGAACCACATGAAACAAGACATTTAGATAACCTAGTGGTGTTATTTGCTCTTCTTGGGCGCTTCCTTCAGCCTACTGTGCGGGTTCGATCCCTGTTAGTGGTTTTTTTTTTTAATTAAAAAAAACTAGGTGTTGCTGCTATAAAAATAAATAAAATAATAACAATAATAATAATTTTTTAAAATTAAAAAAAAGTTAGGTGCTACTACTATAGAAATAAATAAATAATAATAATAATAATAACAACAACATGTAGATACCTAATTTCGTCCCTCCCCGATGTCGTTTTACCCATTTTTTATTTTTATCCTACCGTGTACCCTCACCCATGTTATTATACCCTCACAAAATACAAAAAATTATATATATATATATATATATATATATATATATATATATATATATATAACAAAATCCCTAACAAAATCTATCCTAACTAATTCTATCTCATCCTAACAACCTACCCAATCAAAATAAACCACATCACACCCTACTCCCACCTCACCACCCCACACCCTACCCCTTACCCCTACCCGCGTGTACCCACTGCCCCACCCACTCTCACAATTCACACTACAAAAAGAAGGATCAGTAACAAAAAAAAAAAGAGGACACACATATCATTCTCCTTTTGGGTTCCTCTCGAAGAACAATATAGAAGAACCCATTTTTTTTTCTTGTTCCAGAATTCATTTTTTCTTCTTCTTCACGACATACTCCCTCACGAACACACACTCCACTCACTGACCATCCACACACAACAGTGAGATTGGGGTTGATTTAGAAGGGAAACACAGATGCATCCACACTCCACTCATTCTCTCTTCTTTATCGTAATTTGTTGCATTGGGCATGTTTGAAATTGGATGAGTTGGTGAATGTTTGATGTTATTTCACGTGAAATTCGTACGATTATCATGCTTTAATTGTCGTTGGATCTATGTTGTTTATATTGAATTCCTAGTTAAAAAATTTGAGTTGATAGGCAAAGCATGTTTTAATATTTGGTTGGAAAAGGATTTCGGGGTGGGAATAAAAAGTTGTTAAAAGTTGAATGTAGTTAAATTTTGGACCGTTGTCGTTTTATTTAATTCGGATTAAGCATGAATTTGATAGAATCATTTTAATTCAAAAGCGGATAGGCAATATACGTTCGGATAGGCAAATTTTAACTTGTTATTTTGATTGAATGTTAGAATGTGCGTGTGAATGTTTCTTTCTAGCTTATCGTATTTAATTCAGTTGTATAATTTGGTCGGGGAATGCCCCGAAGTATCTGTATATATTTATTCATCGGGGAATGCCCCGACGTATCATGTTTGGCGAAAAATAACCGTGATGAAGGCCCGTGGAATCGGGTAAGGCATTGGAGCGTAGTCTAGATTTAGTTTAGAATAGGATTTATATTTTCTATTTTGGACTGTATAATTGGACTGGACTTTATATTTTAAATTATTTTATTTTTGTTTGCTTGAGTGATTATTTTTTGTGTGCTTTGTGTGGTTTATGCATTTGTAACGTCAATTTAGCCGATACACTCTGCCAAGCGACCATGGTCAAACCACGGGATCGAGGGGTGCCTAACACCTTCCCCTCTGTCAACAGAACTCCTTAGCCGGAATCTCTGTTCGCAAACCAGTTTAAGAGTCAAATGGTTTCAGAAAGGATTTTCCAAAGGTGACTTGGCAGATCGGATTATGCTAAGTGGCAACTGTAAATTAAAAATATATATATAAATAATCCTTTTTCGAAACAAATTTTCATTCCTTGTCACTTAAATAATAAAACCCTTTTGTTCTTTAAACGAAATCTCTTTTTTTGGAGTACGTTTAAAAGGGGGTGTGACAGCTCTGGCGACTCTGCTGGAGACTTCTTTGACGAGTTTTCAGAATTCGGGCTATTTTTGGAGTCGTATCGGCTTTGTTTGGCATTACGAGTGTATAAGCTTGTTTGTGATTTTGTTTGGGTTATTGTTTGCACTTTTGTGTGTTTTTCGTGCTCTTTGTTTATAGTATTTATCTTATGTGTTACCGCTTTATATCTGGCACCATGATTCCACCCCCCGACCTTCTTTCTGCAACAAGTCCGTAGTACACATGTTGTACCCAACCTCTAGTTGAGTCACCCTTATTTTAGGGGGGGAGCCGTCGGTGTTATGGAGTAGGTGGAAAGCAAAGTAGCCACTATCGACCATACGCTCCCCCGAACGGCCTTGTTAGTGAACCACAACGTAGGTCAACCTTTAGGTCATGCTTATGTGCATCATAAGGAGATCTAGCGGGACCCACATGGCCCTTTGTAGGAGACTCCCCTCTAAAGCATCTCTACGTGCTAACTATTGCATTTTTAAGGGTAACGTGGTCATTTGACGAACTGACTTTTGAAAAAAAAATTGTTGTTAGGAGTAAGGTGCGTAGGCAAAAACGAAAATGAAAAAAAAATAGAAAAAAAGTGAGGAATGTCGTAGTTTATTTTAGAGTTCTTTATGGCTTTTGTTCTTCGCCTTTTTCACTTATTTGTCAAAAACAAAAAAACCAAAAAAATTTTTCTTCATAATTGGTGGTGTTAGTCTTAGTTGAAATGTCTAGTTGAAAATCCAAAAGTTTTTATTCGTTTGTTTTTTATTGTGTCTCTTAAGTTAGGGTCAATTTAGTAGTTAATCGTTCATTGTCCAATCTGGATGAACTACGCATACCTGATTCCCTTCCCTTGGGTGGGGATATGTAGGCTACCCTCGGTGGGTCCGGTAATTCTTTGTGTTGGCCTTTGTCTTTGTATTAGCCCAGGTCTCTCACCCCGTTCTAGAGTTGTTAGCCAAGTACTTCTGTTCAGCAATTTGGAGTCATGAATGTGGTCTGTCCCATCGACATATGTTTGCGTCAAAAATCCCAAGGGTTGGGAATCTTCTACTCCTGTTGAATTTTTGAGATAACGTCTTGTGTGTTATTACATGATGGATTTGTCCACCAAGTCTAGAGTTCTGATGGTTGTCAAGGTGCCCAAAAAGTTAATCAAATGGTGGAAAATGTTTAACTATGTTGATCAGCAGAAACTGGTTAAAATATTAGGTGATCTTACGGAACTTCTGTATGTTACCCCTCGTCCAGATTTAATAGAGGCTTTGTTGACCTTTTGCGATCCGAGTAGTTTGGAATTCAGGTTTGGGGAATGTGAAATGACTCCTACTTTGACAGAAATATCCAGTTTGTTGCATTTGCCCTATATCGACAAGGATATGATCCGGGCATGAAATCATACTGGCATGAGATTTTTGCAGTCTTGTGGTTTAAAAAGTAAGGGTATCTGTTTGGGTTGTTTAAGTGACTCGTGGGTTTTCCTAGATTTTTTGTTCGCTAGATTCGGGCCCTCGAAAGGTTTTGACTGCTTTTGGGATGAATTTCATGTGACTAAGGAGAAGTGGGAGAGAAAGCATCTTGAAGTCTTCACCATCGCTTTGTTAGGTACTTTAGTGTTTCCACTAGAAGAAAGACGTATTAATATCTATTTGCAATCTGTGGTGATGGCCCTATTTCATAAAGATCAAAACAACAAGGGCATTAATCAAAAGGGCAGGTTCACTCTCATACCCATGATCTTAACAGAAATATATAAGGCTTTAACCGAAGTGAAGGGGGGGATGAGATTTTTTGAGGGTAGTAACCTGATATTGCAGTTATGGATGATGGAGCATTTGCATGCGCCTTCTTTAGTTAGACCAGATGTGTTAGATCGTTGTATTCCCAATCGAGTGAAAGCTATGGACTCCAGGTTGCGTTTGGATAAATTCTCATTACCCGTGGGATTCGATGCTTGGATTGAATTTCTTGGGTCGAGAACCAGGGATAACATTTTGTGGACTTATCTGTGGCTTCGACCAAAGATAGTATTATTGGGTTGTCAAATGCAGCTCCCTTTAGTTATGTTAGGGCTCAATTGCACTAGACCATACAATCCTTCTAGGGTAATACGCCAGTTGGGTAGGCTGCAGGACGTGCCACCATTTGTGAATCTTCTGAAGAATGTTGAGTACTTCAAGGACCAAGCCTTAGGTGAGAGCAAGTACAAGCAATTTTGAAAGCACGCAACAAAGCTAGGGGTGGACACACTCAAGGAAAGTTTGGATAATCTAGGGTACACTCAGGGATATGGGGTCTGGCTTCAATCTATCCCTCGGGGTATCAGTCAACCCTTACCAGCGCAGCTTAGAGGGAGAATACAGGAAGAATGCATAGTAGACGATCATCAGGATGAAAGTGTAGGGACCAAAGTGGAAACACTAAGAGTTCAGCTGGCAGATTTGTTCAAGACGGTAGAAAGGTGTCAGAATAATCTTTCCAAGTGCACTCCTTATGAAGCAGGATTACGGGCCCAAAGCTTCTTCCCCGGTATCAGGGTGTCTTTACAGGATATGCTACAAAGCTTAAATGGGAGAAAGAGAACTTCAAAGGGAGGTCCATATCAGCCAGAGTCATCACGCAGAGCACCAATCTGAAAGAGCACTTCTTATCTTTATTCAGTTTGAGTCTTTTATGTGTCTGTCATTGTAGGGTGGTGTCTGCTTTAAGTCAAAGTCAAGTTGTTTTTGGTATTAGAGTCTTTATTAGTAATTTCACCTACGTCGTTTTAGGGGTCTATAATTTGGTTTCGTATTTGTTGTTTAGTTTTGAAGTGGTCCCAAACTTTTGTACGTATTTGTTGTTTTCTTTCTTCAAAAGGTTTTGATGTTACGTCTTTCCTTGGTTTGTTTATTCTCGTAAAAAAAAAGTGGGTAATGTTCATGCACATGCTTTCCGAACTACGCAAGATCTGATTCATGTACAACATGATACGTAGGCAACCTACTTTTGGGTTCGATCTAATCATTTTTTTTCGTTGTTTTTCATTATTTTTCCTCTCTTAAAGAAAAACAAAAGCCATAAAGAATGATAAAATAAAGGTAGATAACAAGAGAAAAGAAAAGAACAGAGATAGATACGAAATAATAATAATAATAATAAGTGTAGAAAAAAGTGTAGACAAAAATCAGGATGATGATAAAATAACCTCGCTACTCTCAAAAGCTAGTAGAAATGAACATGAATTTAGGACAATTTTACCAATGTGATTCCCATGCTTGTTGTGTGCCCTAATCCTAATGGATGTCGTCTTTGATGAGCATGTTCTTTCAGATAACAGTGGTAGGTTTGCAGCACTCTGGCTAGTCACCCATACTTCACCAGATCTAAAGCAAAGCTCGCCATGGCTAGCAGGGAGATTAAAAATTCGCTCATTGACCCGAATCAGGATCACAGAGAAGAAAGTTCTGAACACAATGATGAGGTAGTAAGGCTCAGGCAACAATTGATAGATTTACACCAAGCACGGGCCAGTGGAATGCCTCCTCCTCCGCTCCCTAAAGGTCTTGGGAATATCTCTAACTGCCCACCGCTCTCTCAGGCACAATTCTCTGCTCCTACTGAGTCACCTGAGCACGCGCCAGGATTCACTCCGCGACATTATTATCCTGGCAGTTCTGGTGTGCCCTTGGCAGCTCCCCAATCAAGACCAGCTGCTCAGCCAGCGCCACCGTTCACACCGATATTTATGGCTCCGCCACCATATGAAACTCCCATATATGCTGCGCGTCCCACA
>NC_061113.1:263979720-263981692 GCF_002878395.1 Capsicum annuum
CTGGTGTGCCCTTGGCAGCTCCCCAATCAAGACCAGCTGCTCAGCCAGCGCCACCGATCACACCGGTATTCGTGGCTGCGCCACCACATGAAACTCCCATATATGCTGTGCGTCCCACAACGAGGGTTCCTAGGTCTGTCAGTGAGCCATTACTGAATGTTTCAGATAGTCAGTATTACGCCCCGGAGCCTACTTTGCAAATGAATGAACCGTATGGGTACACTCAGCCGCCTGCATTTCCATTTGATACGGAGAAACCTGTCGCAGCAGAGGGACAGGAATCATAGCCCGAAAATTGAAAAGTTTAGAACAGGCTATGAGGAATTTGCAAGAAATCGGAGATTATAAGAGTGTTTCCTATAAAGATCTTTGCATGTTCCCAGACATCAACCTTCCCCTCGGTTTTAAGATGCCTAAGTTCAAGAAGTATGCAGTACACGGTGATCCTGTTGCACACTTGAGACGTTATTGCAACCAGTTGAGGGCTGCAGGAGGAAAGAAAGAATTGATCATGGCCTTCTTTGGCGAGAGTCTTTCTGATCAGGCCTCAGAATGGTTTATCGATCGAGATATCGATAAATGGAACAACTGGGATGATTTGGCTTCTGAATTTGTTCAATATTTTCAGTACAACATCGACTTGATTTTGAACGAAAAATCCTTGGTCAACATGAAGAAAAAGAGCACTGAAGGTTTTATGGAATACACGATAAGGTGGCGTGAACAGGCCGCCAGGGTAAAGCCTCCAATGAAAGAAAGTAAGTTGATAGAAGTTTTCATTCAGGCGCAGAATGAGACCTATTTTCAGCATTTACTTCCGGCAATGGGAAAATCTTTTATGGAAGTCCTTAAAATGGGAGAGATGATAAAGGACGTGGCGACTGTCGTAGCTGGAACCCATTCCTATCCCAAAAGACCACCTCGCCCCTATCCCCAATCCCAAGCCCAAGTCTATGCCCAAGCTCCATATATTCCTCCCCACCATTACTACCCCCACAAAACCCTTTATATTCCATTCCGACACCTCCGTACCCAGTATATAGCGTGCAACCATATGCCCAAACCCCTTCTTACCTACAGTGGCGCGCGCAAGCTCCACAAAATCGCCCATTCGCTCTACCAAATTACCAAAATCCCTCCAGAACCACTTTTCAGCCTAGGATCGAGTATAAGAAGGAGAAGACAATCAAAAATCAATTCACACCTCTTGGGGAGTCATATGCTAGCTTGTTTGATAGGTTGAGAAAGTTGAAGATTTTAAGCCCAATTCAAGGAAGGCTTTCAAATCCACTGCCAAGGAATCTCGATTATTATTTAAGATGTGCGTACTGTTCTGATATGCCAGGCCATGATATCGAGAAATGCTGGTATTTAAAGAGAGCTGTCCAGGATTTAATTGACACGAATCAAATGCTGGTCCAGGCCTCGGAGGGTCCAAACATTCACCAGAATCCGCTGCCAACCCATGCTGAAGCCAATATGTTGGAATTGATATATGGCGGGAAAGAGTCTTCGAGGGTTTATAAGTCTATTGTCAAGATACAGACCATTGAGGAGAAATCGGTGAATGTAGCGGACTCTTTGAAAGCAATATCATTGAGCCAGGAAGGAATGAGAGAAGATAAATCCCAAGAAAGCACAAAAAAACCCTTGATCACAGTACAGGGCGTCAGAAGGTATGTTGATTTAAGTCAGGATAAACCTAAGTTGACAGTGATGGGAGCTTTGAGACAACCCATCTTGATGGTGAAAGGAGCACTGTGTCACGCCCCAAAATCCCATCGGGCCGGACTGGCACCCGAAGCCGAGAAGGCCCGGGAGAACCCGTTCAAATACCTGTACTTTCACTTACATGTCACCAAAAAAATTGGACAGCACTTCGTTGCATATAGAAAGGTCTAATTACCTGTATCAGCACAACACGCGCAAATATATATATATATATATAATACCTGGCCGTCGGGGCCACCAC
>NC_061113.1:263984692-263988652 GCF_002878395.1 Capsicum annuum
CACATATAACAATGACTAATGCACGTAATTAAGTACGGGGTGTTACACACTGGTAGAGCCTATTGTCCTCAAACCGATGACCCAACCTCCGATAGTTGATACGAAAAGGATTCTCTGGAATTATGGGTGGACTGTGATGACCTATCACGGAAAAAAAGTTGTGGAAGAGATAGATGAGGTAGGAGGTTTGACTAGGTCAGGAAGATATTTTATGCCTGAAAGCTTAAGAAAGTCCAAGCCAACCTTGAGTGGACCATCATCTATCAAAAATCCTATCACCGAAGAAGAAGCCAAAGAATTTTTAAAAAAGATAAAATTGCCAGAGTATTCAATATTAGACCAGCTGAAGAAAACCCCTGCTCAAATTTCCCTTTTATCTTTGTTGTTGCACTCCAAGGAGCATCGTGATGTTTTACTGAAGGTATTAAATGAAGCATATATTCCAAGGGAGATTACAATCAACCAACTTGAGAAAATGGTTGGAAAAATCTTTGAGGTTAATCGGATCAGCTTTTCTGATGATGAATTGCCTGTTGAAGGTATAGGGCATAATCGGGGCCTTTACATTACAGTGAAGTGTGAAGATTTCTAAGTCACTCATGTTATGATTGATAGAGGTTCAGGTGCAAATATTTTCCCTATTTCTACTTTGCAAAAGTTGAATATTGGTGCTGACAGGATGAGGCCCAACAATGTATGTGTTAGGGCTTTCGATGGTGCAAAATCAAATTCTATTGGCGAAATAGAACTAATGTTGTCCACAGGGCCTGTTGAGTTCGCCATAGAGTTTCAAGTATTAAATGTAGAATCCTCTTACAATCTGTTGTTAGAAAGGCCGTGGATCCACAAGGCCAAGGCGGTTGCATCTACACTGCACCAAATGATTAAGTTTGAGCATGACAGGCAAGAAGTAGTTATTCATGGTGAAGGAGATTTGTCAGCCTACAAAGATTCTCCCTTGTCTCTTATTGAAGCAAATAACGTAGATGAGACATTCGTCTATCAAATTTTTGATACAGTGCCAGTGAGTCGTATCCTTGAATGGCAAGTTATACCGGAACCGCAATTGTCTTCTGCTTCTATCATGATGGTGAGTGAACTTTGGAAATATGGATTTGAGCTAGGAAAGGGTTTGGGAGCGTCTCTATACGGTATAGTTCATCCCATATGTCCGAGTGAGAACGTGAGCACGTTTGGTCTGGGATTTGAGCCTACGGCTAAAGATTTGAAGAAAGCTAAGGGAAGGAAAAAGGAAACATGGTCACCCCCTCACCCAATGCCGCTACTCAGTGAATCATTTGTTAAGAGCGATGTCACAAAACATGTGGAATTTGAAGTTGAATGGGTTGATGACTGTCAGAACCTTTTTATTGAAGTTGATATGATCGAAGCAGGAGAAGGTACCAGTATGGCAGACGTGCAATTCATAGGTCCAGCTGTCAGGCTCAATAATTGGGAAGTCACTCCTCTCCCCATCAGAAGGGAGTTTTGGTAGTTTATTTTATTTTTCTTTCTGTTTATCCGAGTTATTTCAGGGTTGTAAGTCGAATTTTAATTTGTTTATATTATGTTGGCATCTGTGTTTAAACCCTTCTATCTTTTTATTTAATTAAATGCAATGTCCCTTTTGTTTCGTGTCTAATATATTTTTTTTTCTTTTCTTACACAGTTCTCTTTATGCTGATTCTAATGACATGACATGCATGCAGAATTTTCAGCCTGATCTTAAAATCCAAACTAATCAAGATATAATAAAGTAGGATGGGGAATATGATGAAGAAAAAGCACTAGAAGAAATAAGCAAAGAGTTGGAACAGTTTGAAGACAAACCGAATCCTAATTTGAATGAAACTAAAATCAGTGTACATGTTTTGCCACAGCTAAAAGATGAAATGATTCAAGCATTAATGGATTATAAGGATGTTTTTGCATGGTCTTATGATGATATGCCTGGTTTAAGCACTGAATTAGTGGCTCACAAATTGCCAACTGATCCCACGTTCCCTCCTGTCAAACAGAAGTTGAGGAAGTTTAAAATGGATGTAAGTATTAAAATTAAAGAGGAAATCATAAAACAACTTGAAGCCAAAGTAATTCGAGTGGCTCGCTATCCCATGTGGTTATCCAATGTTGTTCCCGTACCAAAGAAAGATGGCAAAATTTGAGTGTATGTTGATTACCGTGATTTAAACAGAGCAGGTTCGAAAGATAATTTTCCACTGCCCAACATCCATATTTTTCTAGACAACTATGCTAAACACGAGGTTGCCTCTTTTATGGATTGCTATGCCGGATATCACCAGATCATTATGGATGACGATGACGCAGAGAAGACGTCTTTTATCACACCATGGGGAACTTATTGTTATCGAGTGATGCTGTTCGGTTTGAAGAATGCTGGAGCAACATATATGAGAGCCATGACCACTATGTTTCATGACATGATGCATAAGGAGATTGAGGTCTACGTGGATGACGTGATTATTAAGTCAAAAAGTCAGGCCGACCATGTAAAAGATTTAAGAAAGTTCTTTGAAAGGCTTCGAAAGTATAATCTCAAACTCAACCCGGCAAAATGTGTATTTGGAGTTCCATCTGGAAAGCTGTTGGGGTTTGTAGTCAGCCGTCGGAGAATTGAATTGGATCCCTCGAAAATCAAAGCTATTCAGGATTTGCCCCCGCCCAAGAATAGAACGGAGGTGATGAGTTTGCTTGGTAGAATGAACTACATTAGCAGGTTTATTGCTCAACTCACAACTACTTGTGAGCCCATATTCAAGTTGCTGAAAAAGAGTACTGCGGTAAAATGGACTGAAGAATGTCAGGAAGCGTTCGATCGAATCAAAAGATATTTGTTAAATCCGCCCGTGATGGTACCCTCAGATCCTGGTAGGCCTTTGATCTTATATTTATCAATCATGGACAATTCTTTCAATCGTGTCCTAGGTCAATAATGTGTCACGAGCAAAAAGGAGCAGGCTATTTATTATCTTAGCAAGAAGTTCACCACTTATGAGGCCAGGTATACTCTTCTTGAAAGGACGTGTTGTGCCCTAACTTGGGTAGCACAGAAGTTGAAGCATTATCTCTCATCCTAAACTACTTATCTCATCTCCCGCATGGATCCTTTGAAGTAAATCATTCAGAAGCCTATGCCGACGGGTCGATTGGCAAAGTGGCAAATATTGCTTACCGAGTTCGACATTGTATATGTGACTCGAACCGCCATGAAAGACCAAGCCTTGGCAGATCATCTTGCTGAGAATCCCATCGATGAAGAGTACGAGCCATTAAAGACATATTTTCCTGACGAAGAAGTGTCGTGTGTTGATGAAGTCGTTATAGATGCTGATACAGGTTGGAGGTTATTTTTGATAGAGCTGTCAATATGAAAGTAGTCGGAATAGGTGCGGTTCTTATCTTTGAATTGGGACAACATTTCCCGGTAATAGCACAACTTTGATTCTACTGTACTAACAATAAGGCAGAGTATGAAGCCTGCATTCTTGGTTTGAGGTTAGCTGTTGATATGAGAGTTTAGGAATTATTAGTGTTGGGAGATTCGGATTTGCTTGTCCATCAAATTCAAGACGATTGGGAGACGCGAGATTTGAAGCTCATCCCGTATCGACAATGCTTGCAGGAGCTATGTCAACGGTTTGTGTTAGTAAAATTTAGGCATATTCCAAGGATTCATAATGAAATTGCTGATGCTTTAGCCACTCTATCTTCAATGCTCCAACATCCTGACAAATCCTACATCGATCCAGTGCATATACAGAGTCGTGATCAGCATGCTTACTGTAATGCGGTTGAAGAAGAGATCGATGGAGAACCCTGGTTCATGGATATCAAGCGGTACATTCAGTCAGAAGAATACCCAGCATATGCCACCAACGATCAAAAGAGGACTATTAGGTGTTTGGCTAGTGGATTTTTCTTAAGTGGGGTTCTCTTATA
>NC_061113.1:263988752-264025949 GCF_002878395.1 Capsicum annuum
GAATACCCAGCATATGCCACCAACGATCAAAAGAGGACTATTAGGTGTTTGGCTAGTGGATTTTTCTTAAGTGGGGGAATTTTTTATAAGAGGACCCCAGATCTGGGACTTTTAAGGTGTGTAGATGCAAAAGAAGCCTCGGCAATCATGGTTGAAATACACTCTGGAGTATGCGGGTCGCATATGAATGGTCATGTCTTGTCAAAGAAGATTCTTCGAGCAGGTTATTACTGGCTTATTATTGAAAGTGATTCTATTCAATTTGTTCGAAAGTGTCATCAATGTCAGGTACACGGTGATCTGATACGATCTCCTCCTATTGAGTTGCATGCAATGGCCGCTCCATGGCCATTCGTGACTTGGGGAATGGATGTGATAGGACCGATTGAGCCGAAGGCATCAAATGAGCATAGATTCATTTTGGTAGCCATTGACTACTTCACAAAGTGGGTAGAAACAGTAACTTTCAAGTCAGTGACAAAGAAAGCGGTGGTAGATTTTGTTCATGCCAATATCATTTGTACATTTGGAATTCCTAAGATGATCATTACAGACAATGCTGCCAATCTCAATAGTCATTTTATGCAAGAAGTATGTCAAAAGTTTAAGATCGCACATCGAAATTCTACTCCATATCGCCCAAAGGTCAATGGTGCTATAGAAGCAGCCAATAACAATATAAAAAAGATACTGCAAAAAATAGTACAAGGGTATAGACAGTGGCATGAAAAGTTTTCGTTTGCATTGCTAGGTTATCGCACCACTGTTCGCACTTCAACAGGGGCAACTCCATATTTATTGGTGTATGGGACAGAAGCAGTCATCCCTGCAGAAGTTGAAATTCCCTCTCTTCGAGTTATTGTAGAAGCAGAGATTGATGATGACGAATGGATAAAAACCCGACTGGAACATTTGAGTTTGATTGAGGAAAAAAGGCTAACGTCTATATGTCATGGCCAGTTATATCAGAGGAGGATGGCTCGAGCGTATAACAAAAAGGTCCGTCCTAGAAATTTTCAAGTTGGTCAGTTGGTATTGAGACATATCCTTCCTCACCAGGTTGAAGCGAAAGCCAAGTTCTCCCCTAACTGGCAAGGTCCCTTTGTTGTGAAGAAAGTATTGCCCAATGGAGCCTTATATTTGACAGATATTGAAGGCAAAATGGCAAAAATGGCTATCAATGCTGATGCGGTCAAAAGATATTATGTATGATATTTGATCCTTTGATGGTTTTATTGCATGTTTAGTACTTACATTTTTTAAGATTGACATGATGAAGGCATTTTATTCTTCTATCCAAACATGGTGTCATCCTTTGTTTACCCATTTGAGCTTCGTTTTTTTTCTTTCATATCCCTCTTTTGGAATCAAAATAGAGTCAAAGATAAATGTCAATAAAATAAGAATACAAGAAAGAGTTCAAAAATGAAAAAAAAATCAAAATCAAATCAAAATAAAGAACAAGCTGATGGAACTACGTGCGACCTGATTCTCCTCTCTCAACAGTGAGATACGTAGGCTGCCCTATTTCGGGCTCGGTCCAACCAAATAAAGATCTAAGATTCACCCAGTCAACAAAGCTGGGGCATGAGTTAATGTGTTGTTTGAGTCGATTCCAAAAGTTGTAAGTCCCACCCCACTTCAAGTATCATTTGAGCCCCTTACCATCTTTTCTAACCTCAACCAAAAGCCAAGTTACAACCAAAGAAAGTCCTTCAGATTAATTTTTGATAATTTTAAGGCTAAGCATGCAATGGATATGATGATACATTGTGAAGTACCACTTGTCTCCCTCAGCATAAGAAATCAGGAAAGAAATACAAAAATGAGAGAGTCTTATTGGTGAAAACCCCCGTGGGAATCATAAGGCGATGGTGAGTTGAGAGAAAATGAAAATGAGAGAGTCTTATTGGTGAAAACCCCCGTGGGCATCATAAGGCGATGGAGAGTTCAAGAGAAAAGTGAAAAGTGAAAAGAAAGAGATTTGTTGGCGAAAGTCTTTTAAGATGTCGTCAATCGAATGTGATGTATGAGACCAATGGATTTGAAGAAGCAGCTCAGCGGCAAAAGGTACGAACTCAACAACAAATGGGGAGTTTGGATAGGAAGAACAGGCAGCTCAATCCAAAATGCATGTCATACTCATTGGAGTTGGTTGTCGTATTCAGATAAGTTTTCTTTTGAATATGAGACATTGCCCTTTTCTTTCATTTACATATTCATGCTTTTGTCTTTTAATGTCATTTATCAAAATAAAAGTCACCACCATTTTTTTATATTTTAAGTCAAGTCTGTGTCAACACAAGCGAGAAAGGATTTCAAAATTTACCACCAGTCTTTCCAATTATATGAGGAAAAGCCAAGGAACAGCACAGGAAGAAATATGATCGTAATTCAACACGAAGCAAAGAAAGTCTATCAACCAACAGGCTATTGGATTCGTAGAAACATTCAGATTTGGGAAAAGAGTGCACCTCAGGGGTATGGTAAAATGGAAGCCCATTGTTCGAGTCGGAACTCACTTCCCTCAATATGGATCCGGGTCGATGATGCGGCAAGACAGGGCTGTTAGCGTTTTAGAACAAAGATGAAAGGAACAAGTGCTGGGGCAGATACCCGAGAAGCCAAGACCTACAAGCCACCACTAAGCTTTTATCTGACAAATTTTCTTTGTTGAAATAGGGGCAAATTCGCTTCACTTAATTCAGCTATCATTGGAAATGCACATCCGTCGGATTTTACTTTATGTTCAGGACCCTCCTGAAAAATGGAATTTTACTTTATGTTCAGGACCCTCCTGAAAAATGGGATTTTATTTTATGTTCAGGTCTCTCCTGAAAAAAATGGGATTTTACTTTATGTTCAGGATCCTCCTGAAAAATGGGATTTTACTTTATATCCAGGACCCTCCTGAAAATGGGATTTTACTTTCTGTTCAGGACCCTCCTGAAAAATGGAATTTTACTTTCTGTTCAGGACCCTCCTAAAAAATGGGATTTTACTTTATGTTCAGGACCCTCCTGAAAAATGGGAATTTACTTTCAGTTCAGGACCTTCCTGAAAAATGGAATTTTACTTTCTGTTCAGGACCCTCCTGAAAAAAATGGAATTTTACTTTATGTTCAGGACCCTCCTGGAAAATGGTATTTTACTTTCTATTCAGGACCCTCCTGGAAAATGAGATTTTACTTTATGTTCAGGACCCTCCTGGAAAATGGGATTTTACTTTATATTCAGGACCATTCAGGACCCTTCTAAAAAATGAGAATTTACTTTCAGTTCAGGACCCTCCTGAAAAATGGGATTTTACTTTCTGTTCAGGACCCTCCTGCAAAAAATGGAATTTTACTTTATGTTCAGTACCCTCTTGAAAAATGAGATTTTACTTTATATTCAGGACCCTCCTGAAAAATGGAATTTTTACTTTATGTTCAGGATCCTCCTGAAAAATGAGATTTTACTTTCTGTTCAGAACCCTCCTGAAAAAGGAGAATTTACTTTATGTCAGGACCCTCCTGAAAAATGAAATTTTACTTTCTGTTCAGGACCCTCCTGGAAAATGGGACAACACTTTCAAAAATGAAATACTACTTTAGTATAATTCTTGTTTGGGATAATTTTCGTTCTAATTTTAATTTTGGGCTTCAGGAGCCCGCCTGAAGAACAGGGTGATGAAATAGCAAGTCAGAGGCCCGCCTGGAGAACAAAGTGAAGAAAGAAAAGTCAAGCAACAAAGTGATGGAATAACAAGTCAGGAACCCGCCTGGAGAATAGGGTAAAGAAATGAAAAGTCCAGCAACAAAACGAAGCAATCGAAAGCCAAGCAACAAGTTGAAAGAAATTGCAAGTCAGGAGCCCGCCTGAAGAATAGGGTGATGAAAGTCGAGTCAAGAACCAATAGAAGCTGTATAGATAGGATTTTTGTAATTTCATTTATACTTTAGCTTGTAATTTTCATTTTTTGATATAATGACAGAGTCGCGGACCGAAACCTCGATGGAACCTCACTCGACTCTCCAACTCGGTATAGTCCACTTCTCTTCCAATCCACTAAAATACCCGTGACTTGATTCTCTCATAATTTGGGTAGAAAGGATGTCTTAAGTCAAGACCCGATGGTCCTTCTTCCTTCTGTTTCTTTCTTTGAATAATGGTCGGGTCAAAATTTGATCTCGTTGTCTACTTCTTTGCCTGAAAACACTTCGTGTTTACATCCAAAGGGGGCATGATGTAGACACCTAATTTCGTCCCTCCCCGATGTCGTTTTACCCATTTTTTATTTTTATCCTACCGTGTACCCTCACCCATGTTATTATACCCTCACAAAATACAAAAAATATATATATATATATATATATATAACAAAATCCCTAACAAAACCTATCCTAACCAATTCTATCTTATCCTAACAACCTACCCAATCAAAATAAACCACATCACACCCTACCCCCACCTCACCACCCCACACCCTACCCCTTACCCCTACCCGCGTGTACCCACTGCCCCACCCACTCTCACAATACACACTACAAAAAGGAGGATCAGTAACAAAAAAAAAGAGGACACACATATCATTCTCCTTTTGGGTTCCTCTCGAAGAACAATATAGAAGAACCCATTTTTTTTTCTTGTTCCAGAATTCTTTTTTTTTCTTCTTCACGACATACTCCCTCACGAACACACACTTCACTCACTGGCCATCCATACACAACAGTGAAATTGGGGTTGATTTAGAAGGGAAACACAGATCGAAGAGAGAGGGAGAAAGGAGTAAAGAGCTGAAATCGATCGAGAAGGAGAGAAAAAGCGTTGGGTTTGACTATTTCCGGTGAGTTCCTCACCGGAAATTGATCGGGATCATCACTGTAGCTACCGTACAGTCACCGAAAAATGCACTACACACGCTCAAGCACACACACGCACACGGGAATGGGTGCCAAGAACAGTGAGATCGAGAAGAAAGTGAGAAATCAGAGAGAGGCAATAGTTTGAGATCGAGAGAGAGTCAAACAAGGGTCGAATAGAAAAAAAAGGTGGACGGAAATCGCTAAGAATCAGGTGGGTTTCAATTTTTCCGGTGATCTCCTCGCTGGAACTGTCTGTTTCTAACGACTCTAGCTGAAAAACATCTAAAGTCGTCGGAGATCTGACCCTTTTTGTCAATTCTTGTCCATCATTGACCTCGCCGGAGCTCCGATTTGGTATTGATTTGCAGTCTTCTGTTGGATTGCGGGGATTTTGGGTTTATTTGCTCGTAAATCGTCTTTCGATATTCTGTTGGATTGCGGGGATTTTGGGTTCACCGTTTGTCGTTCCGGGTTTGAGATATGGTTTTCTATCCATTTCGACTAGTTTTGGGTTTTGAAGTCCTTGATATCGAAGTTGGGATGCGTCACTATTGAGGTTCTGTTCCGAGTTCTGAAGTCCGGGTCTTCTTTAATATTGTTACCAACCGAAATCGATTATCGGAAGGTCCATTTCTTTAACTCATTCTCTCTTCTTTAACGTAATTTGTTGCATTGGGCATGTTTGAAATTGGATGAGTTGGTGAATGTTTGATGTCATTTCACGTGAAATCCGTATGATTATTATGTTTTAATTGTCGTTGGATCTATGTTGTTTATATTGAATTCCTAGTTAAAAAATTTGAGTTGATAGGCAAAGCATGTGTTAATATTTGGTTGGAAAAGAATTTCGGGGTGGGAATAAAAAGTTGTTAAAAGTTGAATGTAGTTAAATTTTGGACCGTTGTCGTTTTATTTAATTCGGGTAAGCATGAATTAGATAGAATCATTTTAATTCAAAAGCGGATAGGCAATATAGGTTCGGATAGGCAAATTTTAAAACTTGTTATTTTGGTTGAATGTTAGAATGTGCGTGTGAATGTTTCTTTCTAGCTTATCGTATTTAATTCAATTGCATAATTTGATCGGAGAATGCCCCGAAGTATCTGTATATATTTATTCACCAGGGAATGCCCCGACGTATCATGTTTGGCGAAAAATGACCGTGATGAAGGACCGCGGAATCGGGTAAGGCATTGGAGCGTAGTCTAGATTTAGTTTAGAATAGGATTTATATTTTCTATTTTGGACTGGATTTTATATTTTGGATTATTTTGTTTTTGTTTGCTTGAGTGATTATTTTTTGTGTGCTTTGTGTAGTTTATGCATCTGTAACGTTAATTTAGCCGATATGCTCTGCCAAGCGACCGTGGTCAAACCACGGGATCGAGGGGTGTCTAACACCTTCCCCTCGATCAACAGAATTCCTTAGCCGAAATCTCTGTTCGCAAACCAGTTTAAGAGTCAAATGGTTTCAAAAAGGATTTTCCAAAGGTGACTTGGCACACCGGATTATGCTAAGTGGCGACTCTGAATAAAAAAAAATATATAAATAATCCTTTTCCGAAATAAATTTTCATTCCTTGTCACTTAAATAATAAAATCCTTTTGGACTTCAAACGAAATCTCTTTTTTTGGAGTACGTTTAAAAAGGGGGTGTGACACAACAACAACAACAACAACAACAACAACAACAATAATAATAATAATAAAAACGACGTCGTTTTAACACAAAAAGCAAAACTTTGACAGTGCACAAATATGACATTTAACTATTCAAAACTGCACAAATATGACCTATCTCCAAGTCATCCCTTTTAACAACGTGGCACCGTGTGATTGGATTACCTTTCCACGTAGGCGTGAGTGAGACTCACGCATGGGGTTGTAAAATCAGAGGCCATATTTGTTCAGATTTTGAATAGTTAAAGGTCTTATTTGTGCACTATCAAAGTTTAAGATCAATATTATAATTTGGTGTCAAGTTTAGGGTCATGTATTAACTCTTTACTTATCCATTTTTCTATTGATACATGAATTAAGAAGTAGTAAATGATAGAGATGGTTTTATCATATTATTCTTTAATGTAATAAATTTAGTATTTTGAAATATATTAAATAATAAATTATATTTAATATTAAAAATAAAATAAATAAAAATAAAAAAAATCATTCGTTAATTTTATAAATTAAATAAATATTGCTCAACATTAAAATGAAAAAGTATAGAATTTCTTTATTTTATTACATTATAGAAAAGCGAGATCTAGCAAAACATTTCATTATTACATTATAGAAAAGCGAGATCTGTTTTGGACCTACTAATTTGGAAAGTTTGTCCACTTGCCCGTCCGAATCTCGATTCTTCTCTAACCTCACGTGGCCCATTATATTGCTGGGCACAACATACTATTCATCTTCACCAAAAATATCATCATTTACTGTGGGCATATGTCAAGCACGGATAAAAAAAGTTACGATGCTGACAAAAATAATTTATTTTCTTTCAATTATTTTTCTGTTGCGAAGAAAAAAAATAACGCAAGCTAATAATGATATAATACACACACATATATTTGCATTTTGGACACACACAAATATTTAGAAAAAAACACATCAAAACATCCTTAAACTTATCCATAAAATTTATTTTAGCAATTTAACTTTAAGAGTAATTATTTATCCCCTAAATAATTTTTAAGTAAATTTTCTACAACCCAAAAATATTATACCACTCTCATTATTTCTTCTTCAAATTCGTCCCCCCACCCTCTCACCTCTGCTATGCTTTCGTTTTGTTAAAGTTTATTATTTTTAATTTTGAATTCAAAATTTTGAAATTGATACAATTTTTATATGGGCATTTATAATTTGTTCATCAAAATAAAAATCCGATCAATATGGATCAACTATTGATGAAAAATGATTTTGATGGAATAAATTAAATTTTTTTGAAGATTTTTTCGTAAGAATTCACAAAACTGAATCGTTTTCAGTCTCAGTTGGTGGAATCAATATCAAATTGAAGTTCTCAAAATTTGTTTGACCAAAAAATTTAATTTTTATACGGGAGAAAAGATTCAACTATTGATTGACCTGTAAAGCTATGAAATTTATTTAAAAAAAGAAGTAGGAGCTTCAAGAAAATCCAACTGATCGAAGAAATTCACACACACAAAAAAAATCAATTTATACCAATTGTAGATTGGGTCGTTGCAAGAATCCACACACAAAAAATATTTCGATATGTATTTGATTGTAGTTGGTTGATGGATGTAAAAAAAAAAAAAAAAAAACAAGAAGAGAGGGGGTGGTGGGATGTGAAGATGATGATGTAGGAGATAATTTGGTAGCTGAAAATAAATAAATGGGGCTCGCTAACTTTTTTTTCCATTCTTTTTTATTTCAATGTGTGGATTTTAATAAATGTTGCCACGTCAACTCTTGAGATCGTAGAAAATTCAGTTGAAAGTTGTTTAGGAGGTAAATAATTATTCGTAAAGTTAAAGTGTTGAAATAAGTTTTACGGATAAATTTAGAGGTGTTTTGATGTATTTTCTCATTGCACACATATTTCATTTTTAATATATAGTATATTTACTATAGATGATAAATATTTTTTAGATATGATATATTTAGTTAATAAACAAAAAATATATTTACAATGAATAAATACTTTATAAAAGATAATTAAAAAGGTTAATGTTCCTGTTACTTCCTCCATCCAATTTTATTTGTCCACTTTTTTATTAATATGTGGATTAAAAAATAGTAAATGATATAGATAATTTTATTATATTATTTTTTAAATATAATAAATTTAATATTTTAAAATTTTAATAAATAATAAATTATATTTAATATTAAAAATAAAATAAAAAAATTATTTATTAATTTTATAAATTAAATAAATATTGCTCAACATTAAAATAAAAAAGTATACCATTAAAATGATGGAGGAGGGAGTATTATCGAAAATCGAGATATGTTTTGGACATAGTAATAATTTGGAGAGTTTGTCGACTTGCCCATCCGAATAGATGGGCACCACATGGAGTACTATTCATCTTCATTCTACACCCTACTGATGAGAAAAATTGTTGGTCGTCTTTAATTAAAAAAAAAAATATTTTAGATTTTATAATATTTTTAAGTTAAAAAATTAAAGTTGCTTGAATAATTAAAATAATTATTTAATAATTATATTAAGTATCTCAATAATTTTGCATAATTATTGAATAATTTTACATAATTATCAAATAATTTTATAAAATTATCAAACAACTTTAATAGTTATTAAATAACTTTATAAAATTATCAAACAACTATCAAAATTATTCTATAACTTTGTAAAATTATCGGAACAGAAATATTTTTAAAAAAACTAAAATATTTTTTAACCTCTTTCACCTAATTTTTAAAACTTAAATTACCTCACATAATTTGAAACTTGTTTTTCCCTTTTAATCCAAATCTCTGACCAATTAGCTACTCACCAAAAATATCATCATATATGCATAACTCCCCACACCCGCTGGCCTATTTATTCTCATTTTTGAGTGGCATTTCATTTTGCATTACAGCAAAAACTAAACGTTTTTGGTGCAGTAGCTGATGCAGCAGAAAGGTCGAAAAAATAACCGTAGATCCAGGAGCTTCTCTAGATCCCGTCTTGCCATTGAGGGTTTTTAGCATCGTTGTTTCTTTTCATCCTTTTTTTTTGCTCTTAAATAGATTAATAATATTATACGCAATCCACATTGTCTTCTTCAACCATTCATAATAATCAGATCGGATTTGTTTATTATCAAATAAATTACAACAATGGATGTTGCTTCAGGTATGTTGTTGCACTCTCACAGTATCAGTGATCTCTTACCTTGTTTTGAATTGGATTGTTTTTGATTGTGAAATGTGGTGCGGTGTGTGTAGGACAAGAGCGTGAGGTTCAGAAGAGTTATTGGATTGAGCATACTGCTGAACTTACTGTTGAGGCCATGATGCTCGACTCTAAAGCAGCCGATCTAGACAAAGAGGAGAGGCCTGAGGTATGTATATATAAAGAGAGAGAGAGAGAGAGACTTTATCATTCGTAATAAATCATCTATTCATGTCACGTGTCGTATGCGGGATTAATCCCACCTTATACCGTCTAACTTGGAATTATTTTATGATTTTATCCCATCTCACACGGATAAATTAGTACAAGAATTATAATCCAGGACTATAATCAGATCTCGGGGTAATTTAGTCGGTGTACCAAATGGTCTTTTACTTTATTAGCTTTATCTTGATTGGATATATAAATTAGTGAGTAATTATTTAGAAGATCGTATTGATTAAGAATCACTCTTCTACAAGTCATTTTCAGTGATATCCCATTTTGGAATATACCCTTTTCTTTTGCCAAAAGCAAAAAAGAAAGGTTGTATAGTGCGTAATTTTGTTTGGAAAGTTTTATTGGTAACTACTCCCTACTACATATCAGGCCTGGTTCAGTAGCCTTTGAAATTTCCAGTTTATCATCTGAAATGAAAATTTTCTTTAGATCTGGAAATTCTGTTTGATAATCAAATGCTCGTTTTACTTGCGGAGTTAAAATCCACACTACATCGGTTCTTTTGTGGGACTAATGACAATATAGAGTAATCACGATGAGTAACTTCATCGGTCCCTAGTAACTGATGGAGCTGGAACTGACACACGGGCTAAATAGTTGAAATTTTTACCATGATTTTCCCTGTAGTTATCTTCAACTCGCAATTTTTGAGGCATTTCCCAGGAATTTTTCTATGTATATATTGTCTATGTTGAAGTCTAATGTGAAACCTTATTGCTGATCTTGTGTTCAGTATGTAACTTAATTGGTTGTGAAATTCAGTAACTAGGGGTGAGAATTGGGCATAAAACTTTCCCGTTACTTTTTTAGTTATAATTTTGTTTCAGAACTACATGTTCTTATTGGTTTGTTTTGTGAGTTGCAATGATTACATGTATGATAATTTATCCATCTCCCCCAAAATTTGAAACTTTTGGATGGTCATTAGGTGCTCTCTCTGCTTCCGGCATATGAAGGGAAAACTGTGTTGGAACTGGGTGCTGGTATTGGCCGTTTCACTGGTGAATTAGCCAAGAAAGCTGGACAGCTTATAGCATTGGACTTTATTGAAGGCGCAATTAAGAAGGTTTTTGGCTTTCTTACCCTTCATATATTTGCATTTTCTGTCTCCATCCAACATGTGCTGTCAGTAAGGAGGGTTACTAGGATTAAGAAGAAAGGAAGAACTGGTTTAGAAGATTCATTTGTCATTTCTTCATAATTGAAATGTAGTGATAAATTCATAGAATAGGTTTGTGTATATCCTTAACTTTTAATGTGCTTCATTGTAGAATGAAAGCATAAATGGGTGCCATAAGAATGTCAAGTTCATGTGTGCTGATGTGACTTCTCCAGATTTGAATTTTTCACCGGAATCGGTGGACTTGATATTTTCTAATTGGCTGCTGATGTATCTTTCTGATGAGGAGGTAAGTTCTCTCTTTTATTTTGCCTTATCATTCACACAGAAATCACTGCAGTTGCATCTATTCAAAGAATGGATCGCCAGTTAATTGTGTCAAATTTGGATATAGAAGTACACAAGACTGGCTATGAGACAGTTACTGTATTACCTAATATTCGTCATGTTGGTTGGTTACTTTTTGTGTACTTGATGCAATTTCCTTTAAAAATATCTATTTTCATGGTGATATGGAGAGATCACAGTTAGGCAAATCTTGAAATATACAAGCACATATTTAAAAGTACGTTAGTGACACATATTTAAACTAATATGATTTTCCACTCAGAGGTCAAATCAAGTCTCTGTGGGTCATTGTCTTTCTCCAACATGTGTTCCACCAAAACCCTCAACAAGATGAAGCATTTTTTCGCAAGACATGGTTCAAAGCACGAATTGCTGAAAATAAGAATTTAATGCCATACGTATTTAACCGTTATTTCCACAATGCTTTTTAGGTTCCAGGTGTTGCATTCAGCCCTAAATGGCAATTTATAATTTGAGCACCTTTTCGACAACTGTATATTGAATGATATGCTGAGTATTCAATGTCAGTTTTTACTATTGTTTTTCAACCACTGTACTTTATATATTTATTTACCATTAGATATCAGTGTTCACTATGGGTGTTAGTTTACTGATATAATGAGTGTTAGAAATCTCCCTCATCCTATATAGCTTGCTGCAAAACTGTCTATCTGAAATCTTCCTCACTCACCATACTATTGTCTGACCTGAATTGCTGTGCTTTTTGCTACTTTAACATTTGAATTTGTTTCTACCCTGGCTGCAGGTTCAGGATCTTGCTAAGAGAATGGTTAAATGGTTGAAAGTCGGTGGTTACATATTTTTCAGAGAGTCGTGCTTCCATCAATCAGGAGACCATAAGCGAAAGAACAACCCAACCCACTATCGAGATCCTAGCTTTTATACAAAGGTCTTACCTTTGCTTTCAACTGTTTTCTTGTCCCACATGATGTCATGAGAACTGCACTTTTTAAGGAAAAATATTATATCCTTGGAATTCAATTCAACACTGTGACTGAAGTATGTTACTGCATTTACCAATTATTTGTGTTCACTCAGTAATTTTTTTCACGCTTCTGTGGGTATATTCTTGTACTCTTTCTTCCATGTGCGGTTCTCTTTGTTAAGCCCTATCTAGATATGGCAAATTCTTTTTGCTGCAGTTTTATTATGTACTCCTAAAGTGATTACCGCTGTGTCATAAAGTTCTCCGAAACTCTATTTCATCAAAAAATGTAGCGCTTTGAAACTTTATTGCGCACTCAAAATTACTACAGTTTCTATTGATAATTTTATAAATAAATCTTACATTACACGCTGAAAGTATTAAATAGTTTGAATTGATGCATTTATCAGTTGTCACTCTGAAAATAACTTGAGTTGATGCATCAATCAGTTATCAGTGGACATTTCTGGTCCCATTCTTAATTGTTACTAAAAACCATACTAAGAGCTGAAAAATAGCTGTCAAACACAGGTTTTCAGAGAATGTCATGTAAATGCTGGTGATGGAAAATCATTTGAACTTTCTCTTGGCGGTTGCAAGTGCATCGGTGCTTATGTGAGGAACAAAAAGAATCAAAATCAGGTAGAATTATGCTTTCCTCATCAACCGCTTAGTTAGTTTATTATTAATATGGCTATTCAATCATTGTTTTGCTGCTGCTTGCACCTTGCAGATTTGCTGGTCGTGGCAGAAGGTTGGTTCTGAGAATGACATGGAATTTCAGCGCTTCTTGGATACTGTTCAGTACAAGTGTAGTGGCATACTACGCTATGAGCGAGTCTTTGGACAAGGTTTTGTGAGCACAGGAGGACTTGGTATGCCTCTCAGATTGCATGTCTTACTCTAGTCTTGTTTACTGTAGAGGGATTGTTAAGACGAATTTTACAATCTTGGGATTACCATAGGGAGCTAATACAACTTATTTCATTCATCATACTAGAGTGTAAAAATATGTCTATAAACCAAGCATGCATTTGGCACTGGACAAGAACTTGTTCCCATAGATGCTTTCACAATTTAAATTTAACGGGAGAACCCAACCAACCTCCAAGTGTCCAGAGGCTCAATGAATGTCACTCCTTGCAATTTATTGGTTCTCCAATAATTTCCTTAGATCTTAATCCTTTACCTTAATAAAAAAAAGGTCCTTAGACCTTCAAGGATTTGCTTACTAAGTTTCTGTTGTTTCACTGTGATTGTGGCGAGGACTTATGCAAAGTGAGCACTCGGTACCGTGGAGATATATGCTTGCAAGTTTCTCTTCTAGTTCGGCGCACTCCTATTTTATTCTTTTCCAATTATTTTGTTTCTGAGCAGTACTTGTTCTTGAGCAGAAACTACCAAAGAATTTGTAGCCATGTTGGATCTTCAGCCTGGCCAGAAAGTCCTTGATGTTGGCTGTGGCATTGGAGGAGGTGACTTCTACATGGCAGAAAAGTACGATGTTCACGTCGTTGGCATTGACCTGTCTATCAACATGATATCATTTGCTCTTGAGCGTGCTATTGGTCTCAAGTGTGCTGTTGAATTTGAGGTTGCTGATTGCACCAAGAAAACATATCCTGTTGGTACATTTGATGTCATATACAGTCGGGATACTATCCTTCACATCCAGGTAATTTACCTCCTGTGTGGAGCTTCGAAATCTTTATTAACTAATTCGTCTTCTTTATTTATACTTTTTGATTCCTCTTGGTTCCTTCTTCAATTCCTATACCACGTAAAGTCAATTTCTTTGCAGTGCATTGTTTCATGGTTTATTCATTGGTTGTGTCAATGGTGTGATTTCAGGACAAACCTGCACTCTTCAGATCTTTCTACAAGTGGCTGAAACCAGGAGGCAAAGTCCTTATAAGTGATTACTGCAAAAGAGCCGGACCAGCATCAGAAGAATTTGCAGGTTACATTAAGCAAAGGGGATATGATTTACATGATGTTGAAGCATATGGGCAGGTATATACTCATTCCATGTAATAAGTCCCCTCCTTTTTTTTCACCTCGCGCTTTATCATTTGACACAGCTTCTTTGAATTTTTTTGTGCCGAGCATATAGATGCTCAGAGATGCAGGTTTTCATGATGTTGTGGCCGAGGATCGTACTGAACAGGTACATGTTTTTACAGATCTCGTCTTAAACTTCTGTGCAAGGCTAGCAATGTATATTATATACTGATACAACATAATTTCTGTACTTGCATTGCAGTTCATTGGGGTTCTGCAAAAGGAGTTGGATACTGTGGAGAAGGGAAGAGAGTCATTTATCCATGAGTTCTCTGAAGTGAGTGCTTCATTATATGACACACTTTTGTCTCTTTTTGTTCTGTTTTTGTTACTTCTGTGAACTGATTCCTTCTTTTCTTGTTTAAATATTACAGCAAGACTATAATGAAATAGTTGGAGGTTGGAAAGCCAAGCTAATCAGGAGTTCATCTGGTGAGCAGAGGTGGGGCTTGTTCGTTGCCAAGAAGAACTGATTTATCCAAATGCGTGGTGGAGCCATTCCCGTTTATGTATCAAAACATGGACATTCCTTCCAGTCCCATGTAATAATCTGGTCATTTTACCTGCGATTTTAGCATGAAAGATATTAGTGTACTGTTTTCCTCATCTTGAACGAATTTGTTTTGTCGCTCTTCCCCAGATATTGATGCATGTCGTATCTGCTATGAATACCATATTTCGTTATGTGTTGCACATTTATTCTGTCACACTCCGTATTTAACTAGTGTAATGTGTATTAGGAATTGTTGGCTTTTTGTTTGCGTGCCTTTCTGTCGGAGAATATAACTTGAGTTGATTTCTCATATGATCACTCGACTAATCGTTATTATCTTAGAATATCACTTTCTTTATTGAAGAAAATTGAAATCGTTATTATCTTAGAATATCACTTTCTTTATTGAAGAAAATTGAAATCAAGAGAGACGACTCTTTGAAACAAACCCAATATAACTTCCTCCTCAAACATTTATCCTCATTAAATTACAAAGCTTTTAGTAGTGTTGCAAGCTCCCCTTGCGTTAACATCCATTAAGAAAGAGGATAGAAGAAGTTCATCTGACATGATCCACTTCCATACTAAAGATAAATTTTGCAGAAAGTTGCACTCACTGTTAATTTTGGATTAACATTCTCGAGTGAAATTCGGGACATACAGTCTTAAGAAGTATCTTCAACGTATATCAGGTCGATTTGTAATTAGATTCTACTAACTAGAGTAGATTCCTTTTAGTACAAAGTCAGGACAAGAATACAACACATTGTGTTCTTACCTTGTAAATAAGTGGCAAACAGACAAGTGGTTCCCAGTATAAGAAATGCATAAACACAGAAAAATATTGCAGAGAAACATAAATCTAGTGGATTTTCAGGTTCATTGCAGCACGTAACATACGTAATAGCAAATCAGTCGAACACCTTTAATCTTCTCCAGCTTCATCTTCATAATCGCTGTTCTCTTCAACCGTGGCATCTTGGTACTGCTGATACTCCGCGACAAGATCATTCATATTACTCTCTGCTTCAGTAAATTCCATTTCATCCATCCCTTCTCCAGTGTACCAATGCAAGAATGCCTTTCTCCTAAACATAGCAGTGAACTGCTCGCTCACTCTCCTAAACATTTCTTGAATTGAAGTTGAATTCCCAATAAACGTTGAAGACATCGAAAGCCCTTTAGGTGGTATGTCACAAACACTGGACTTAACATTGTTCGGAATCCATTCCACAAAATACGAAGAGTTCTTGTTCTGCACATTCATCATTTGCTCGTCAACTTCTTTTGTGCTCATTTTGCCTCTAAACAGTGCTGAGGCCGTGAGATAACGACCGTGTCGTGGATCAGCAGCACACATCATGTTCTTGGAATCCCACATTTGTTGTGTCAGTTCAGGGACTGTAAGTGCTCGATATTGCTGAGATCCTCTTGATGTTAGAGGCGCAAATCCCACCATGAAAAAGTGAAGCCGCGGGAAAGGGATTAAGTTTACAGCTAGTTTTCGAAGATCAGAATTCAGCTGGCCTGGAAATCGCAGGCAACAAGTCACACCACTCATTGTTGCTGAAATCAGATGATTCAGGTCTCCAACTGATCAGAACAACAAAAGCAGATGAATTAGATCTTGAATCAAATTATAACAGGCGAATTTCACATGCGGTCGATTAACTTTTTTCACCATAACAGAAAGTAGTTTCGCGACTTTACTGCTATAGTGAATTAAGTTCAGCGACAGGAGACTAATCATGCTGATAAAAGTATTATGTAGGTGTTTTGTTTGCTCTTACAACTTGGGGTGGAGAGTTTGAGAGTCCTGAAGCAGATGTCATAGAGGGCTTCATTGTCAAGGACCATACACTCATCAGCATTTTCGACCAGTTGATGGACAGAAAGTGTGGCGTTGTAAGGCTCCACCACTGTGTCTGAGACCTTCGGAGATGGGAAAACAGAGAAGGTAAGCATCATTCTATCTGGATATTCTTCTCTTATCTTTGATATCAGCAATGTCCCCATTCCTGATCCTGTCCCTCCTCCAAGTGAGTGACACACCTGAAATCCTGTATTCACATTTCAAAGTATAACGGATGATAAAAATAAAATATTTCGTCAATTAAAATAGGAGTATATATGTTTGAGACTAGCCTTTTTCTCATTAACTATTACTACTACTAACCTTGTAAGCAGTCGGAGTTTTCAGCTTCTTTTCGAACAACATCAAGAACAGAATCAATAAGTTCAGCACCCTCAGTGTAATGTCCTTTAGCCCAATTATTTCCAGCACCAGACTGTCCGAAAACATAGTTATCGGGGCGAAAAATCTGTCCAAAAGGACCAGTTTTGATGCTGTCCATAGTACCAGGTTCAAGGTCCATAAGCACTGCCCGTGGCACGTAACGTCCATTTCCAGTTTCATTGTAATAAACATTCACTCTTTCAAGCTGTACTTCTGAATCTCCACTGTATTTTCCAATTGGATCAATCCCATGTTCGCTGCATACAACTTCCCAAAATTTTGATCCAATTTGATTCCCACATTGTCCTGCTTGGATATGAAGAATTTCACGCATTTTTTCTAACTTCTTTTTTATTTTACTAGTACGAGTTTTTGGACTTTTCTTTTAGTAGCTCTAAGGGCTTGAGTTTATTATTGAGGATTTTATATAAGGTATTATATAGAACTAATGAAGGGTGATGATTAATTTTTCATTGGTTTGATCCAACGGCTAATAAGTGTCCGTCCTGTTGAAATATAGCTATGAATATTTTGTGGGTGGCCTCTCATGACCAAAGCTTGCCATTTGTGTCTCTTTCTCTTGACATGTGCCGTCCTTAGCTTGTTTAATGCTCCTCTTAAGAAAGAAATTTAATTATTCGGAATTTAAAAAATTTATTACAACAACAATAACATAATTAGTGGAATCTGGAAAGAACAGTGATCTTTCCCCACTATAAAGTAGCGAGATCATTTTCGATGAACCTAATTAAGCTCAAATATAAACATTACAAAACAGTTGGTATTAGAAATAGCGCTATATTTTCGCACCAAAATGGTCTTCAATACCGAGCTCAAATTCAAAATCTTTAATAAAGGTAAGAGGGATTTTATGTCATTACACCCTCATGTTATGTTGAATTTAATCAGCATCCTAATGATTTCTAGATGAAAGTTTAATTTATTTGTGGTGCTTTAATAATGTCAATAAAGGTAAAAGTTGGTATGCCGCTTCATTCTTTTATCATTTATCGTCTTATTGAGATGGACGTTTTAACTCAATTCTTGGAACTGTTTAGGTAAAATGAATAAGTTAGTATTGCTCATCGACTGATTAAGTTGATCCAATAAGGACAAGACGGATAGCTCAAATAATAAGCATTCTTTACCTCCGATCTTTTATATATATTATGAGTTTGTACAGTGTGGGCTGGCCATTTCTAAAGTCATATAACTTTAAAGAAATGGTCATCATAAAATTTCACACGTAGAAATTAAATTTATCACAATGACTTATTTTTTAATGGAAAAATTAAAATGTAAAACTATTTGCTAATTTCACTGCTGTTGCTGCTACATGCTAACAAAAAGATTCAGGGCCTGGACTTAGGTGTAACCTTTAGGGCCTGGGAGTATTCAGGCCCAAATGAAAAGAACAGTGCAGTCTGCAACCCCTCTGTATAGTGATGAAGCCTCTAAACTCTAGCTGCCTGTTATAGGACTTACTGGTTGAATTTGGGGGCCACTTCATATTGGACTGGACCACACATGCATTAGAGTCCATTAAGCTGTATGGTGGCCCAAAATGTTTCTTGTTACACACCAAGCTCTTATGGGTACCGTTAAGATTGGTTTGCCCTTGTAACTAATTATGTTTTATATTAGCAAAAATTACCTAAAACCACAATATAATTACCTAAACTTTTAAAAATCCCCCACTTCTTAAAAATTATTTAAATCCCAACATTTCATATTTTTTACTATTTCTGAGACACAAGTTAACCCTACATGTATCTAATGTATGTATCAACTGTGATACAAGTTAATCACATTAGATATATGTATCAGCAGTATGTATCTAATGTAATTAACTTGTATCATCAGAGAGATCAAATGTTGGGATTTTAGGAGATTTTGAAAAATGTTGGGATTTTTAGTAATTAATGGTAAACATGTCGGTATATATATGTAAAAGTTACATATTATGCTATAATTACAAATCTCATATCTCTAATCTCTAATCTCTCATATATTAAAAGTATGAATGACGTTAGAAATGTTGTTTGAACTTTTTGCCCTTCATTAAAGTCTCTATTTTAAACAAAATCTTCTTTTCATTATTTTTTGTTATTTTAATAATATTAAATATTGACTGTAACAAAAAAAATAAAAAATCGTCCTAACAAAAATTCGGCTATCGTTTTCAGGTCCAAATAAAATTTGACAAAACCTTTCCTAACTAAAATAGGACCAATCATTCCACGTCCAAAATTTTGACAAAATTTTTAGTAAAAACACCTTTTCCAACTAAAATAGGCTTGGTCCGAAAAAAATACCTTCAATATTACTTTTGCTAATTTAGGACTTTAAAATAAGTATTTTTTCTTTTCTTGAAATTTTTTTAGTAACTAAACATGGGGTTATTTTTTGCTAAAATTTTCGCTTTTTGAGCTGGAATTGAATTGAGTTGCTGAATTTTCAATCTTTTGGACTTTCTTGAGTTGGGATTCCTGAAATTTTAGTTTCTTGGTCATTTTTTGAGTTGAAATTGAATTTGGGTTTGCTGAATTTTTCATATTTATGACTGTTTTGAGTTTGAACTGAAATGAGTTTGTGTAGATTGGAGGGTAGAGTATAAAATGTGTGTGTTGGAGGAGTGAAGATTCCAAAAAAAAAAAAAAGGTTGAGTGTCAAGCACTATTAATTAATCAGCACTATTATCAAAATTAAGTGTCAAGCACTCTGTGTATTTTATCAGAATAACACAATAATACAAGAGGGAGAATGAGTAAGTTACAGGAAAAGAATTTGGTGTGGGTGGAGTTTTTATTCACCCAATAAAAAAATGACACGTTATAGATAATTTTTTAAAATAAAATAAAGGAGGATTGTTAGTTTTGGATGAATTTTTAATGTGCTCGGAGAGCCTGTTGATAATTTAGGGTCTGGAGATACTAGTACAATGTCTCCAAGGGGTATAAGTGAGCCAAAAAGGTGGATGGAGGGGTATTTTTTTTATTTTTTTTTACCAAATAGGTGTATGAAGGGGATTTTTGAACCTTTTCATATAGTTTGACGATATTTTGGATCCTTTTTCATTTTGTTAATAAATTTAAATACCGAATAAACGAATATTTCTTTTTTAACATTAAACACATGTACCTTAAATTAGTATTAATAAATGAATAAATGTTACAACTTGACAAAAAATGCTTCTTGATCCATTGGTTGAGTGTGTAATTTGTCTTATAGATGTCGGATTTAGTTTTGCAAATATTTATTTGAGAGATTTGAGCCTTTTTTAAGAAGCTAAAAAGATTGAGTCGATCGAGTAGAATTGAATGCTACACTTTTTCTAGCATTTCACCTAAACCAACGTACGTACCAAGACTCCACCATATTGCCAAAAGAGAATTTTACATAAACTCCCCTATTTCAAAAATAAATGTCATTTTAGTAAAAATAAAAAATAAAACACAATAAATATCATTATAGAAATTCAAAACAAAAAACAGAATTGAATTTCAATGAATTATGACAGCAAGATCACTCTACCACTTATAATATTTTATTGCGTATTTAAGTCGATTGTAAATGGCTTTATCCACCTATCAATGAAAAATGTACTTCAAGGTAGTCCCTTGAACTCATTTTGGACATGTGGTTAGATACAAACTATTAAAAATATGGATTTCAGGGTAAATTACATGTGCTACTCGAGGGTATTTGAGTTTAATTTTCAACGCTGTTCAAAGTTCAAACATAATGATGAGTATAAAATGTGTTAAAACGATACTTATTTTGGGACGAAAAAAATATATATATTTTTTTTAGTTTTCATATTTATTGACACTGTTTATAGAAAATTTTATATACATACATATATTAGGGGTGGGGGTGGGAGGTGAATGGACCAGTAGGAATGAGGTGTACAATAAAAACAAGCAGGGTGGGCAGTGGTCTATCGTTTTCAGATAATGTGGGTGTGGCATTCTTTCATTTAACATTCTAACAGCTATATTAGCATAGGGTTTTTGGTAATAGAGAGAGACAGAATGAGTGCTCACATGATGATCTCATGATAGATATATAGATGTATATACATAAGAGGCCCCTGCACTCAGTAGAGAGAGAAAGAGAAAGACAAGACGTGATCACTTATTTAACTACAATAGAGAAACTTCTGCATCTCTTTGCCTGCCTTATTTATATGCCTTTGCCAGTTGCCCCCTTCGTGTTGTCCCTCTCCTTCCCCTCTTTTTGTATCTATCTTTCTTTTCCCTCCATATTATTGCCTCTAGCTCTTTTCTTTTCATCCTCTTTTTTAGTTTCTACTCTATTAATGATCTTCCTTAGGGTGGGGTGGAAAAAGAAAAACAAAAGATATATCGAATGTATAAAAATATCTTTGTAATCTTAAACATATCACATAGAAAGTCAGAATTAAAAATTTGTCAAAAAAAAAAATAGACAATCTTTTTTACACGAACTTAAAAATAGTAAAACCAAACAAATAGAAATAGTTTTTTACCTTCAAGTACTCCATGTTCTTTCTTTTTCTTTTCTTTTTTCTTCTTAGTATCTTCATTTAATTCACTCGTGCATATATATGTTACTACTTAGATATACTTATATCAAGGGAAGTCTAATAATTGAATTTAATTTTTATGTATCAATAAAGTAACCAATAATGGGTGTGGAGGGAGAGAATTATGATCTTTTAGTGCATAATTAATTAGATTTTTTAATTTCTAAACTTGATCCTACATATTCAAAAAATATAAATAACGCGAATTTAAATTAGTTGGGCTCTTGATATGGATACCAAACACTTGGGTGAAACACCCCTCCCACAAAAAAAAAAAAAAAAAAAAAAAAACAAAAAAACCTTCATTATTAAGGTAAAGAATTTTACAATAACAGTGTATTTTTATTTAAACAACATATGTAATTTTCCGTGTTTTTTAGATAGCGAACTTGTGTTTAATTGCATTTCTTAAGGTCGATTATCTTTAAAATAATTTAATAATCCAAGAATTATTTACATTATGTATTATATACATAAGATAAATAATTAGAATAATTGTCAAGGAGACTCAACCAAGCACAAGTGTAGACTCCAAGTTATGGGTTCGGTAGAAGCTAAAAGCTTTGATTCAATCTTAATTTTTTATGTTCTGAAATTTACTTAAATGTGTATAAAAATTAAATTTTACCAGGTTATTAGGAATTTACGTTACTATCTCAAAATTAAAAAGTTGTAAAATTTAAATTCTAAATTTATCACTGAATATTTGTTTATAACCAATTAAATGTTTATTGAGAAGAAATTAAAAGGCTTATATAATTGTTGTCTAACCAAACATGAAGTATTGGGGTTGTTTGTAGAAACCAATGCTTGATCTAGGAAAATGAACCATCGTGGCGAAGGAATTGAAATTATTTATGGAAGAATTATTAGACCATATTCAAATTACCAAGGAAAAGAAGATTATAATACGAGTGTACATTTGTTAATTTAGGCAGATAAAATAAAATCATAAGTGGGAAATAATGGAGAAACTATATAGTAATACGATTTGTGGACAAAAATGATTTGGAAGTCACTTTTTGTAGAAAAGACAGACTCCTTTTTATCCAAGTCAAGGTAAAAAGTTAAGAGTAACAAGAAGAGGCAAAAAGTACACTTTGGCATGGACGAGATTCTCCTGCAACACTTCTTTTATTTATTTATTTTATTTTGAAGTTGTAATTGTTTTTTTTTTTTTTTTGGCAAAAGTTTCTATATAGGTAGGCAGATCTCACCTGTTTCCTTTTGCCTGAATTATGATTAGATATTGAATCAAAGTTTCCTACAATTTATTTAGTACAAAAGAACAAGTGTATAAAAGTGATCAGAGAAGAAATTCAGTCTCTCAAAAAAGAATCAAATCTCTACAAGTTTCAGGAATTCTATTTTCTCCTTACTTTTTATATCCTTAAAATAAGATTTCTTTTCACCCATCTTAATTACTCCAATTCCATAGGAGTATGCAATTATCAAAGACGTTTATTGGTATAGTATATTAGCATTGCCTAAATAGTAGGTTTGTCCTTGCGAATTTAAATTAATTTTATTAAAAAACAATATCTTTAAAAAAAACATAAAGTAAATATTGTATGGAATCCGTTGATCCAACTACTACGAGTTTATGCCACACAAAGACTCCGACAGGTGAAGTGGTAACTAGGGGTAGCTCCGTCTTTAAGGTGAATTCATTCGGGAGATTTGAATGGGCTCTCTCACCTAATATTTGATCTGTTTTTTTTAGTAAATTATATTTTGATTTTCTTGTGTTCAAAAAAAAAAAAAAATTCTTATACCTAATTTATGATTAACTCACTAACTAAATTTGTTTATACATTTTCCTAAATTCTTAAATTTTTCAGTTAATAGATCAGACTCATTTTTATTTTCTTGCGTCTTTGTTACAAATTACGATGATCTAAGTAGAAGCAAGAAATGTGTGAGACCTATTTATTAAGGGAAATTTTACTTTTGTTCCAATTATGACTGTCATCAAAATTAACAAGTACAATAAACAAGAGATCAAACTGATTACAAACTACTCCCATATACCACCAACCCTCAAAAAGCAAAAAGAAAGAAAGAGAAAAACAGTACTACTGATGATGCTGATCAACTCAAATGAAAAAAGAGGACATGAATATAGTACTCCTACTCCATCCATTTCAGTTCATTTACTATTTTTCTTTTTTAACAATTCTTTTAATTCTAACAAATTTAAACCGTGACATATTTAAAGAAATAAAATTAAAAGACATTTTCACATATTTGTTATATTTTTAATTTAAGTTAAAATCAAGTAAATAAATTAAAATGGAGAAAGTATGTGATATATGGATTGCATGGTGTAGTGTAATACATGATACTAGTACAAAGTGTTGATAAGCTACGAACACGAACGGACCTACACATAAATTTGGGTGCTTCGGCACCCACTAAACTCAACGCAGAATAGGTATAAGTACATAAAAAATATACAAAAATGAGTATAAATTATATAAAAGCACCCACTAAACAAAAAGTTGGTTAGGTGCACTAACATTTAAGTTGATCTTAAGGTTCTCCATTAGTAGGTGTGCTCGAATTCAATCCTGACTAAAGTGATTTTTTTTATTTTTTTGTGTAATAAAATCTCATTCTCCTTGAATTTTGGATCCGCCACTTACTGCCAACAAACACTCATAAAATTAAACCACAACAACTATAGAATCCGTCATGTCTGATCCTTTAAAATGTATGGTCCACGTACGTAGAATAAGTCAAAAAAGTTATTCTACCAAACAAAAAAAATTCAAAAAAGAAAAGGGCATGCAGTAGCAATAATTCAGTGTAGGTAAGAAAATCCAGTGTTGTCTCCTTTAATTTCCAAGGACATATAGATGATTCACGAATTGTCTTAAACAACAAAACGTTACTATATATAACCATTCTGCTGCCAAACATAAAAATAAAAATAATAATTATAATAATATTTTACGACCAAAAAGAACTAGGACCGCAAAAACAAAAACCCTAGCTAGCAAGCTGGAACAAAATTTACAGGCTTTAAGTTTTGCCCTTTTCTTTATCTTCATTGTCCAGTCAGAGTTTAATTCTAAAGTTACATGTAGAATTCTTTTTGTCAAAGTTTGTAATGGCCCTTTTGATTTTTAGGCATAAATAGTGAAGTTGCATGTACAAGCTCAGTATGGACGTGTCAACTTCTTCTTAATTATCTCATGCTGCTATATCTTACTTTGTATAGAAAGCAACTGCACCTATTTATTGAAAACTATGGCACTTCCATGCGCTGTAAGAATTTCGAAATTTGTATTTAATTCGATTTCAAAATTTAACTAATATACTGTGAACATTGTTGAAGATCACATATGAGACAACGACTAATTATTATCTACTCTCATATCATGTAAAAACTTGAGCTATGTAGTCGAGAGAACATGTTGTTATTTATATAATTATATTCTCAACCCCGTGTCACTCACCCAAAGCTGAAGTGCATGTAAACAACATAATATATGAGCCAATATCGGGTAAATTAATAAGGTATAGAGTGTCTACTAATTTTATCATTTTAAGAAATGAAACATATTATGCCCAACTCAACAAAGCTATCTTAAGTGTGATGAGGGTCGTCAAAAATTATAGTATAAGGAGACTATAGTACATTCCTTCTATAAATAACAGGGGACAATATATCTACCAACTTCTATTTGTATCCAACTTCAAATTTTGAGACACCAATGTTTTTATACATGCAGGTAACTGCTGAATGGTCCAAGCAGGAATGTACTAACTATAGGGATTGTACACTAATTGGTTGGAATGAAGATGGAATAGACAGTAATTTCATGAATTGGATATCTCGTGAAATTAGTTCTTCCATTATATATATATATGAGATAATTTATTCATCATGGTAGTACGGATTATGAGATAAATAATCTGGAAACTAATGAATACTCTAACCAAAGGAAAAATGAAATAACATTGCATTTTATCTGGAAATTATAATTAAACCTTGACCCTTAATTGGTCTCCTGGCCCCACCCCCAAGAGTTAAGCTAGGACAAGATTCTTCACAATTTATAAACTGAAGAATAAAATCATTTGTTTATTCATAATTGATCAGTAGATGTAGACTCGACATCTCCTATTTCATATATATGTCAAACTGATCATCAGTACTTGGAGGACTGTAAAATTACTACTATTAATGTCGGAATCATGACTTCAATCTTTCGTCCATATTTCAGTTTTCAACATCTTTGATCCCTCTTTTCATTGTCAGCCACATTCAACAGACAGATTAAATTTACAAGAATCAAATTAACTTTAAGGGAATAAAATTAGTATTAATTAATTCAAAGGAACAATGACATTTCTGGCTAAACAAAAGGCCAACTGCTCTCAACATCTGAATTTATGTGAGAAACGTTACATCATTGAACCACATAATTGCTAGCTAGCTAATAATAGGGGAGAGCCAATCCCATCATTAATATTAATAAGTTACATAAATAGCAAACAGACATAACTAGTTTCTCATATCTAGATATCCCTCAGTTCTTGAGTGGAAGGAACTCAAAAAACTGGTAATGGCTACCATTAAAATTGTTATTCGAGTTAGCAGCTGCCCCTATTTCGTCCTTGTCACAAAAAATATTTTCATCGTTGTTGTCACTGCTGCTGCGGAGAGGAAACAATTCAAGGGTCTGTGATTCACCATGACCTTCTTCGTCGTCGTCTCCGATGACGTTTACGATATTTTCGTGTTGTTTTTGATCACATGCTGATCTGAAGGGCGCTATAAAGATGTTAAGATGATCTTTGGGTTTGAAAAGTTGTTTTGGCTGATGATCCATTGTTCTTGGTGTTGATGGACAGCTGCTTGTGATTGGATTACTTGTTGCAGTGACAATATTACTACAAATTGTTGAAGTAGAATTGTTATTCATGAGATGGATAGTGTTGGTGTTGTTGGGTGTTGAACAAGACAAATGCATCATCTGCCACGTGGCATTCCTTTCTGCTAATAGGCTCCTTCTTTGTTCACCTTCATCGAATGGTATCCATTTTTCTGCTGCTGCTCTACATGATTCTGCCACACCACCTGCTGCTGCTGCTGCCATTGCCTTTGTTGTTGCTGCAGTTTTCTGCATTAATATTTATTGCGATCTTTCAAAAAGTTTATCACAACTATTCCATGCAACTAGTGAAAAAAGGTAACAACCCTAGTTTGACCATTGTTTATCATAGGCACAGTAAAAAATGTTTACTCCGATATTAATTTGATTAAATTTGGTGATTTGATAGAGCATATACCTATGCTTAAATGGAAAGTCAATTTTCACTGGAGTGGTTCGGCAAACGTCTTTTCGTGATATGACTACAGAGAAACGGATCATGGGTGCCCATATCCATCACTTTTTTAATGAAATCTAAAGCACAAAATCCCATAACCCTATTTCTAGCTGTGTATAACATATAAAGGAAGAATCACAGCTTTTTGAGTAAGCCTTTTATATTTTCCAAGAAATAATGCTTTTTCTTTTTTGCTTAGATTAAATAATCATAAGAACAAAATGACATGCTTAGGGAATTTTAATTGCTTTTTGGTTATGAAAAAGAGAATGGAAGAGTCTAAGGAGAGAGAAGTGAAAAAATAGCTAGGGGAAGGAAGGAAGGAAGGAGGACCTCTGGAATAGTACTGCAGTTTGTTGGGCATGGCCAGTGCTTGGTCTGTTCAATTTCAAAAACTGTCCTATTTGCCCCTGCAATGAGAGGACAAACAAAAAAACAAAAAAGAGTAAAGAAACTTTTACATCTCAATAAGCAACAATCGGAATGGAAGAAAAAGCATATCTTAAAATCCAAACACTGAATGCAACTTTACAATATATGTTAAAATAACAACAAAAATTACTGAGTGGGCATATGGGAAGAAAAAAGGAGAATATTTAGTGTATCATCACACGCTATCAAACAAATTTCTCTCTTTCATGTATCATTCTCATCCCATGTCGTCTTTTGTTAACTTGCATGCTCATGTTCTTCTCAGTAAAACTAGAATAAATTCCTCAAAAAAACAAACCAAAAAATAATTGAAAACATAATATTTCCTCTTCTCAGTTCATGTGATATTGTTTGACTTGACACAAGAAGACACCCTTAAAATTTGTGATCTCAAACACTCGTTGATCGTTTATCTGGATGTAAATCATTTTGGATAAAAGGATATTTTGATGATAAGTTGTTTCTAATTATATAAAGTGACATTATTCATCACATATATTTGGACGGAGAGAGTAGTTTTACTAGTAATTAGCAAAGATTATCATGCGCATAAATATATTTTGGATAAAAAGTTGTGAGTTCGATTAAACTAATTCCTTAAACCAGCATCGTAGCCATGTTTTACTAAAGGAGTTTCAAACTGGATCCCTTTCGACGCAAAATAGTACAAGTAGAAAATCTTTCGATTTACGTATATATATATATATATATATATATAAAAATTGTTGAATCTTCTAAAACAAAAGACGAAATTCATCTATACCTGATTCTTTCCTTTCGGTGTTTTCAGCGTTACAATTACTATGAGACTGATCATCACCACCACCAGCAGCACCATTAGCAGCTGATTCAAGTTGACGACGTCGTTTTTGACGTTCTCTCGCCTTGTGATTTTGAAACCAGTAAAAAACATTCTTCCCTTCAATTTTCCCATAACGTCGAAGTTGTGCAGTGATGTGCTGAATCTGTTCAGCTGAAGGAGTTCTCGTGCCACGACGATATAACTCCTCCAGCGTTTGTAGTTGTTCTGGAGTTGGATTCCAACGTGAGCTCACAACTAATTGTTGCGTATGGAAATCTCTCTTATTTTGCTCACTCATAGCTGCGTCAAAAAATAAAATGAAACTTTGCAGATCAATAATTAAATGTATGGGTAGTCGTTAGATCTGTCGCGAAAATGTGTTTTCGATGTACGAAGTATCAGTGTCACGCATGCAGTAAAGGGAAAGAAAGGCTAAAAAAGAGAAAAGCAGAAAGATATCTCTGAACACTACTCCATGTAAATTAAAAAAAAAAATAAACAAATGTAGCATTATGTTACCAAGTTGATGATGATTAAGTGCAATAAAGTTGTCACCATGAATGCTTCTTAAGCAATTAGTAGGATTAGCAGTAGGATTAGGAGGATGAGGTACTCTTGGCATTAGTGGACGGAGTTTTCTGCCATTGAATGAATCCGGCATGTTAAAATCTCCCCCGTCGTTGTAACCCATCATCCACATTTTTCTTAATCTTTATTTGGAAAACTAAGAAATGGAGGTAATAATCTTTTGAGTAAGATCAAGGCTATCAGTTGTTCAATCAAGGTTAAAAGTAAGAAAAGGCCGGCATGTACGTGATGTTTGGTAGTGGTTAAAAAAAGTAAAAAGAGAGGAGGGAAGGGAAGGGGGAATGAAATGAAATGGGGTGACTTTTAAGGGAGGGGGAGCTGAACACAAGGAATTTGGCAAGATTCAGGAGAAAGAGATGGAACAATAGAGACAGAAAGAAAGAGAGAGAGAAAGAGAGAGAGAGAATTAAGACAGGGAAAGAAGAAGGAAGGGTGTTGGTTTAAATTGAAACAAAAGTCATGAGCAAAACATGAGAGGTTGACTAGCTAGAGCTAGGTTTGATGAAATTTATTTTAAAAGTATCTTAGGTAGTAGTAATAGTATAATAGGATAAAGTAAAGCATGATATATCTCAATTCTCAAGGAGACAAATTAGACAGAGAGAGGGAAAAAGTAGAGGGAATTGAAGAGAAAAGTAAAAGGAGGCTGGTGGAATTGAAGAAGAGAATGAAAGAAACAAAAAGAAAGAAAGAGAAAAGGGGAGGGGGGAATTATATTGAAGGCGTGGAATTCTGGGAGAAGAGTAAGGATGAGAGGTTTTTTATTATCGAAGGATGCGAATAGAAAAGGATGTGACGATGATGAGGGTTATCATAAGCCCTTCATCACATACCCCCCCTTCTCATTTAATTTATTGTTCTTACTTTGTCCTCTCCCTTTCACACTTATTCTCAATCCGAACTGCCTCCCCTTCACCTCTCTCTCTACTTGTTAGCCCCACAGTAGTACCCTTCTTTCTTCATCAACCCCCAAAACATTAATCAACACTCTTTGATCCCAACTCAATTTGGATATATGTGAATAATCCGCCCTTTTCATTCGTGGTATCGATCGAGCCATGCATTAATTCCCGCCCCTTTTCGATCACCCGGTTCATTGGTCTAGCAATGAATCCTCGATGATTACTTTTGTCGATGCCTTAATTTATTCCAAACCACTCGATGCCGCCTAGTGTATGTTTTCTTTTTCCTATGCAACCACGTATACGTGATAATCTTTCAATCCACATCATAAAGTTATCTATTAGACGGTCACGACTTAAAGTATACTATAAACTATGTCACTTCCTTTAATTATTCGCATTAGCATGAATATACCATTAAACAACATGTTTGCTGGTATGATTGAGGCTGATGTTGCACTTCAAATATTAGTTTAATTTAAGTTGAAACCGTTGAAAGTAGACATTAATAAGGAGCAATATAATTAATAGAGTGGTAGGTTAACTTGCAATGAAAATGACTGTTACAGAAACAGAATCTTGTCTCTCGTGTCTACTGATTACCCCTCTATATAGCTATCTTATTCATTTGTGTCCTTAAATATCCGTGTATGCCAATGTCCCAATTGCAATTCCATATTTATATATCATGCATTTCTCCTCTACCCCCACATGATTCCAAATTTACAATACTGATCAGTACCCCCACCCTGCATGGCCATTATTATGAAATGATATGAGCATATCCACCATCTGACGATCCATATATACGTTACATACTACTCCTATTATTATTATAAATAAAAATAAAAATCATATAATACTACTATTTACTATTAAATGGCGAGCAGTATTGTGTGTCGTCATGTTTGCAGAATTTGTAATTTATTTAAAAAACCACTGAATTTTTGCATGCCCAAAAAGGGTCAACCTCTATAGCTCTGGATATTTCATGTATACTATATAGCTTGCAGTCATAGGCTTTATATACATGTCTCTAGCTACTACTCACTTTTTTTGCTTCCCCTTTCCCAAAGCACATACCAATTCTTCATTCCTTATAGGTTAGCCTAGTAGATATTTTCCTATTTTTAAAAATTTATTTTAAGTGGCATAGCATATATACAGAAACGGTTTGATATTTGTCCAGTGACTAGACACAACTAATGAGAAGTGTAAAAGAGGAAGCAGATTGGATAGTTGATACACAAACAAGTTGGTAACAAAGACAAAGCAGGGGCTCTTTGAGACACTGTATCAAGACTATTCCAGGCTTGCCCAGCTATATACTGCTTATATATATATTATGGTCCCAGTGAAAAATTCGATGGTGATGGAAGCTACTGTTTGCAGATAACTTTCTAATTTATAAATTGGGGAAAATCGTTAAAAATATCCCTAACGTATTAGAATATACACATACTAATTGGTACCTAATAATTCAACTTCCAAAAATTGCTTAATCAATTTTATTCTTAAAAGAATAGGAAAAAAGAAACCGACAATCACAGAATGCAGGACAGGGAAAATCAAGAACCCGAAAGTACAACAATTATTTCTAGAATTAAGATCCAAACCAATACAACAAATAAAAATGTTAGACATTTCCATAGCATTTATTTTAAAAAAATAATCATCGGAAAAAATGTAGTATGGAATTTTCCAATATAAACGGCTCGAGAATTAGTTTTGGAAATATGCAGCAATAACATACACAACTACACCACGAAAAAATGGTGGCAAGTACCATCAATCTTTACTCAGAAGTCTTAAATTCTATTTAGGTAAATAAAATTGTAAAAAACAAAACTTTAGAGGTGAATTTGTATTAGATATGCTTTACAGCAGAAAATGGACATTGGCTGAAAAAAAAAAACACAATTATCTAACAAGCTAGACTAGATAGTTCCCATTTATAAAACTCTTGAAAGGAAAATTACAATATGTACAATAGGGAATTTAACAAGGATCATAGCTAACTTCTGCAGGGACAGAGATTGAAAAGAAAAAAAAATACTACATATATAACTTTAAAAAGTATCTGGATGATGGTTCCACTTAATTTTTAACGACTTGAACTAAATTCTAACGTCTAGGTATTACTCCATAAGCCAGAAGTACTACTGATCAGCACAAGCAAGAATTTTAGCTTCAAAACTTCATTCAGCAAGTACATTCATATCACAACCTCGTATAGTTGAAATGTATATATATGTTATAGTTTTGATCTGTTTGTTTTACTTTTACTTTTCCTTTTAGTTGGTTTTAAAAATAATGTCCATGTCCTAATTTATCTACACTCAATTTCAAACATCCCACATGCCTTTGAGATGAAAAAAAATAAAGGGAATTTGAAATTGTATATATCTTTAATATAAGATGATAATATATAAAAAAATTTCTTTATTTTGGTAAAAATAAGACAGAGAAAATTGAAAAGGAGGGAGTGGATTTCAAATTAAGTCCCATGAGCTTGGTGTACAGGCAGTATTTTGGGCCACCTCACTGCTTAATGGACTGTGAGATATGTTTTTGAATTAAAAACTAAAAAGGATGGCCCATCCTAGAGGCTTTAACTCACCTATATCAATCCAGTCCGGTGAACAACATAGACAAATTTAATCAATTCGATAAATTCAGTGAACAATTTAAAATTAACGAACGAAAACTATAATGAAGTCATGTACCGCATGCATAAGCTTATGAACAAGTTTTGACAATTTTGCATGACTTGTGGGCAAAGCAAGTCCTGACAATTTATCAAGAAAATTGTGTGTGACTTGTCAAAGAGCTAATTTTCAATGTCCCGCGTGTGGAGGATGGCTGTCATTTTTGCACAAGTTCCTTGGACGTATAGAAAATTTTAATAACGATTCTTGCAAAAATAACATAAATATATACCTTAACTTATCATAATAACACTAATCTCCACCCTTGTGAAGTAACTACAATAATTTCAAATAATTATGTATCTTCATTGGATGTATCGGGAGTTAATTATGTATCTCGACGGATGCAAAATTAGAAAAAATATACCGGAAGCTAATTATATATCTTTACAAAGACAAAAATGTATCTTTATTGGACGTATTGTGTATTTGGACAGATCGGGAATTTAAACTATATATATATATATATTAAAAACTAATTATGCATCTCGACAGATTCAAAATAAAAAATTTTAAGTTCCAAACTGTCAAAATTTACGTTGTTTGTCATATCTTCTTGAACAGGCAAAATCATTATTGGGCCAGGTTATGCAATGAGCTCTCAGCATGACAGAGGAAAAGGTAAGATCACGGGCCATGTCTTTTCAGCCCATAATTGGGACAAAGCCAGTGGTTTCTGAAAATATCTTTCAGATCTTTTAATATGTAATTGATTTTAGATTGAATAATTAGCAGGGCAAAATTGAAAAATAGCATACTTTATCTCCTTAATTATGAATTTCATAACAATAGTTTCATAATTACATAATATAACAAGTTGTATTTTGTATTTTTGCAAATTGTTGCTATAAAAATACAAATACATATGATTTTTACTGTCATTATGATCGATATGTATTTTGTATTTTTGCAAACTGTTGCTACAAAAATACAAATACATATGCTACAAAATGTAATTTGATAAAAGTGTTGTTATTTTTTGTAATTTAATACTTAAATATGCTACTTTATGTATTTTTTCCTAATTAATAAAAAGGTCCGGGCCTGAACCAAAAATTTGTTAAAAAAAAAAAAATAGTTCATCATCTTGATAATTTTCTTTCTAAACTCATTAGAGGTAATTGAAGGAATAAGATACCAACCTGCTCTTTGTTGTACTGATTTGCATTATATCGATTATTTTCTTCTATTCATTTTTTAAAATAGCAGGAGATCTCATTTCTTTTTTGTTGTTGTTGTTGTTGAGTATATGTGAATAATAAGTGTCATAACGTATGGCCTTGGTTATTACCAATCCGTGCCATAAAATTTGAGCAACTATTTTTGACTAGTTACTAGAAAAAAGATTCCTCGTGGAGACCACTCTGTCCTTTTGGTCAAAGGTTAAAACCAACAATCTCTCATGCAATGTTGTACACACACTACCAATTTTTACTTGTCCGCAATAAAATTTGCATGCATTTTAAGAACCAATACATTAAATATTTCTCTTTAGTATATATTCATTTTATTGACGTATAGTTGGATAGACTCGATAAGTAATTTGAAATAAATTATTTAAAAAAAAAGGAACAACTTATATTAAAATTTTCATTATACGGGGTAATATATACAGCCTTACCTTGCATTTTGCAAGAACTAGGCTGTTTTCAGAGCTTGAAATTGTGACTTCTTAGTTACATGATAATAACTTTATCAGTTACTTCAAGACTGTCTTTCATAAAAATGAATTGTTAATGTCAAGAAAAAAATAAGTTAAAAAGATCTCTTCATATACTAAAGTTACAAATAAAAATAAGTTTTTATTTTTAAATAAGTGTGAAGTAAATAAAAAAAAAACGAAAAAACATGCGTTCCTTCGTATCTAACCCCAAAAGTAGCAATTGTGTGACTAGTAAAAAATGAGCTGTTAAATAAGCCCACTTATCGAAATCCAAAATCAAAATCTCAAAACGTATGAAATTCTTTAAAACAACTTGCGAAAGAATTTGTGATTTTATAGAGACTATTCAAAATAATTTGGAATACTCAAAAGTGAAATTGCTCGAATTCTTAAAAAATATAATCGCATTCGTATTATATTCTTTAAAAATATATAATTTTTAAAAAATACAATATACATTCATCAATATTTTTAAATCGTCCGAACGACACACGTAAAAAGAAAATTACAAATTTGTTTATAAAATATACCACTACCTGATATAATTAAGGTGCGACTTTGTTAGTACCACCATAATCAATCGGCTGAATGAAGAGTGGGCTAGTTTTGGGCGGTGCAGCTTTTGCTTTCCCTATAAATCATAATGGGTTCAAGGACAGAGATCTATGTCAATCATATTTTAATGTAAGATTAATCTTATGCAAATATTTGTTCCTGGCATAATTTAATAAAGAAGTAATTAGATCTTTGATACAATAAGACAAGAATTCCTATAAAGAATCTCTGATAATTAAGTTCAGATCGAGCACATAAATTACAAAATAAGTTCATTGCCACCGAATAAAATACATGCAATATTATATATAGTGCTCGACATGTCTAGTGGTCCATCCACACCGTCACTTAGAGCTTCGTAATGTGGAAAGTTTTTTTCTTTTGCTATTATTCAGTTTTAAATTTTTTTTAAGAGTTTTGTATGTGAGTTGAGAGCATATCGAAAATAATTTAAACTTTTATAAAATATAAAATATTATATATATCATTTTCCTCCAGCTTTATTTGTATATTTATATAAAGTAACATATATTTTATGGTTGTTATTTGTGAGACTTATATATTTGGTTGTTCGTTTCATTTAAAAACGTAAGTAAGGCAAAAGTGTATATTTTATTTACTAAAAAACCATTTTCTTAACAAACTTTACTATATTTTGAATAGCTTGTACATTTTGAGTTGTATGAACAAGACAAATTAATCAAGCTTGGAAGGGGCAGACACTCACCTTTAATGGAGACAAAATAGATGGACTCTATTTCGGTGATATTCAGATATTGGTTCACATTTTATTTGTCCCAAAATATGCTGTTGTATAGTAAGAAAAAATCAGGAGAATATGATGCACGCTCTAGTGCTAATTACTTTTTTCTTCTTTGTTATTATTTCATTTCATGTTTATTAAAAAAAAACGTAGAAGATATAATTTACTAAATTATGTATTTCTTAAGAATTAAGTATTATTAAAATGAAATAGTGAGTATAGTTGGAAAAATGTATTGATTTTATCTTAAATTTTTAAAATAACATTTATTTTAAGACAAAGAAAACAATTAAATGTAGAGAAGAAGTAGGAAATAAGATATAGAACACACATGAAGTACATGAAATTGACAATTACATACTTAAATCATGTGAGGATTTATTGATTATTTCACTAACTTTTTCATATTATTTATCTTTTAAATTTATTTTTTCCTTAGCCGGAGGTCTATCGGAAACAACCTATCTACTTCATCTGAGGTAGTGATATAATCTGCATACACTCTATCTTTCTCAGATCCCACTACGTGGGAATATACTGAATATGATGTTGTTGTAAATTTTTTTTTTCTTATTATTTTTTATCTGGACTTTATAGTACCATGTAATTGATGTTCTTATGTCTATCTCAAAAAATATACAGTATCGACCACATTTTCATGTGTAGATTTTGCCATATTAATGGATGGTTGTGGTTGTGAGTTGTGAATGTGCAATTTCATGTAGTCCCTCCGTTTCATTTTATGTATCGCTACTTTTTTGGGACGTCCTAAAAATTATGTTACTTTTTTTTATTTGATAACTATTTAATGGTATATTCTTATTTTATTTTTGGTGAATCCTACTTATTAAGAAAAGATAATTAAAAAATAAATATTAAAATAATTTTAAAAGAAATAATTTTATAAATTTTATAAAATTATTATTTATTTTTTTAAAATTTTATCTGATTTAATAGCGACATATAAAATAGGACTATGGTATTATTATATGTGCATGTATAGGAAAGGTTACTGTGAAAGAAACAGTATAAGTCATGAAAGAAATAGAAGTTGGAAATCAGAGAGGGTGTGATTCCTTGAGACATGTGAAACTTTTTCTCAAGGTGCGGACAACTCTGACATCCCTCGATCAGTGTGCACTTTTGTCATTCCCCACTCACTTAACAAGAAACACTATTGTCCGAAATGTATAGTGATAAATAGCCATAAAAATTTGCTATGTTAGAAACGTAAAATGATCTTCTGGATCCCTGTGTCATGTTGATTTGGTAAGTTTAAGTTAGACACTTCTATTTATATTTTTGTTATTTAAATTTTTGAACCATTAAAAAGTAATATTTTTCATTCTTTGACCGTTGACATCGTCTAAATGGCATTAAAATAGTGACTAGGACAAGGAGAGTGTATTCACTCGTTCGAGAATGCGAGTGAAGGTCAATTTTTGACCAATTTTACATTAAAATAATTTTAAAAAAAATATTCAATTAAAAAAAAATCTTTTTTTCCTCCATCTTTTTTAATTTAATTTTTTTAAAAAATATAAAAATAATATTTTTTTTAAAAAAAAAAAAAATCTTCCCCACTCTACCTCAACCCGTCCCCACCCACACGCGTCACCCATCCCCATCCGACCCCACCCCCATAATTTTAAAAAATATATTAAAATTAAAAAAAAAAAAACTCTATTTTTCCTCTATCTTTTTTAATTT